>NC_083353.1:65959274-66262304 GCF_030254825.1 Meriones unguiculatus
TCTTCTCAACGGAAGCAAATTTTTGAAGTAGGGAGTCATTTCGTTGGAAGCGTGTTTTCTGTGCTCTGGAGTCATTTCGTTGGAAGCAAATTTTTTGTGCTGTCGGGTGATTTTGTTGGAAGCGAATTTTTTGTGTTCTCGGGTGATTTCGTTGGAAGCAAATTTTTTGTGTTCTAGGGTGATTTCGTTGGAAGGGAATTTTTTTGTTCTAGGGTGATTTCTTTGGAATCGAATTTTTTGTGCTCTGGGATGATATATTTGGAAGCGAATATTTGTGTTCTCAGGAGATTTCATTGGAAAAGAATTTTTTCTCTTCTGGGGTAATATTGTTAGAAGAGAATTTTTTGTGTTCTCCGGTCTTTTCGATGGAAGCAAATTTTTAAAGTATGGGGTCATGTCGTTGGAAGCATGTTTTCTGTGCTCTGGAGTCATTTAATTGGAAGCGAATTTTTTGTGTTCTGGGGTGATTTCGTTGGAAGCGAATTTTTGTGTTCTCAGGTGATTTCGATGGAAGCAAATTTTTGAAGTATGGGATCATTTCGTTGGAAGCGAATTTTTTATGTTCTGAGGTGATTTCGTTGGAAGCAAATTTTTTGTGTTCTCGGGTGATTGCATTGAAAGGGTAATTTTTGTGTTCTAGGGTGATTTCGTTGGAAGGGAATTTTTGTGTTCTTGGGTAATTTCGTTGGAAGCAAATTTTTGTGTTCTCGTGTGATTTCGTTGAAAGGGAATTTTTGTGCTCTGGGGTGATTTCGTTGGAAGGGAATTTTTTGAGCTCTGGGATGATATCTTTGGAAGTGAATATTTGTGTTCTCAGGAGATTTCGTGGGAAAAGAATTTTTGTCTTCTGGGTTAATATCGTTGGAAGAGAATTTTTTGAGTTCTCCGGTTTTTTCGATGGAAGCAAATTTTTGAAGTAGGGGGTCATTTCGTTGGAAGCATATTTTCTGTGCTCTGAGGTGATTTCGGTAGAAGCGAATATTTGTTTTTCTCAGGAGATTTTTTTGAAAGGGAATTTTTTTGTTCTAGGGTGATTTCTTTGGAATCGAATTTTTTGTGCTCTGGGATGATATCGTTGGAAGCGAATATATGTGTTCTCAGGAGATTTCGTTGGAAAAAATTTTTTGTCTTCTAGGGTAATATTGTTGGAAGAGAATTTTTTTGTTCTCCGTTTTTTTCGATGGAAGGAAATTATTGAAGTAGGGGGTCATTTTTTTGGAAGCGAATTTTTTTGTGCTTTGGGGTGATTTCGTTGGAAGCGAATATTTGTGTTCTCAGGAGATTTCGTTGCAAGCGAAATTTTTGTGTTCTGGGGTGATTTCGTTGGAAGCGAATTTTTTGTGTTCTCGGGTGATTTCCTTGAAAGGGAATTTTTGCGTACTAGGGTGTTTTCGTTGGAAGCGAATTTTTTGTGTTCTGGGATGATATCTTTGGAAGCGAATATTTGTGTTCTCAGGAGATTTCGTTGCAAGCGATTTTATTGTGTTCTGGGGTAATTTCATTGGAAGCGAATTTTTTGTGTTCTTGCTTGATTTCGTTGAAAGGGAATTTTTGTGTTCTGGGGTGATTTCGTTGGAAGCGAATTTTTTGTGCTCTGGGATGGTATCTTTGGAAGTGAATATTTGTGTTCTCAGGAGATTTCGTTGGAAAAGAAATTTTTGTCTTCGGGGGTAATTTCGTTGGAAGCGAATTTTTTGTGTTCTTGGGTGATTTCGATGGAAGCAAATTTTTGAAGTATGGGATGATTTCGTTGGAGGCGTGTTTTCTGTGCTTTGGAATCATTTCATTGGAAGCGAAATTTTTGTGTTTTGGGTGATTTCGTTGGAAGCGAATTTTTTGTGTTTTCGGGTGATTTCGTTTGAAGCGAGTTTTTTATGGTCTAGGATGATTTCGTTGCAAGCAAATATTTTGTGTTCTGGGGTAATTTATTTCGAAGCGAATTTGTTGTGTTCTCGGGTGATTTCATTGAAAGCAAATTTTTTATGTTCTAGGGTGATTATGTTGGAAGGGAATTTTTTGTGCTCTGGGATGATATCTTTGGAAGCGAATATTTGTGTTCTCAGGAGATTTCGTTGGAAAAGAAATTTTTGTCTTCGGGGGTAATTTCGTTGGAAGCGAATTTTTTGTATTCTCAGGTGACTTTGATGGAAGGAAATTTTTGAAGTGTGGGATCATTTCGTTGGATGCAGGTTTTCTGTGCTCTGGAGTCATTTCGTTGGAAGCGAATTTTTTGTGCTCTGGGGTGATTTCGTTGGAAGCGAATTTTTTGAATTTTTGGGTAATTTCGTTGGAAGCGAATTTTTTGTGTTCTCAGGCGATTTCGATTGAAATAAATTTTTGAATAGGGGGTCATTTCGTTGGAAGCTTGTTTTCTGTGCCCTGGATTCATTTCGTTGGAAACGAGTATTTTATGCTCTAGGATGATATCGTTGGAAGCGAATATATGTGTTCTCAGGAGATTTCGTTGGAAAAAATTTTTTGTCTTCTAGGGTAATATTGTTGGAAGAGAATTTTTTTTGTTCGCCGGTTTTTTCGATGTAAGCAAATTTTGGAAGTAGGGGGTCATTTCGTTGGAAGCGTGTTTTCTGTGCTCTGGAATCATTTCGTTGGTAGCGAATTTTTTGTGCTCTGGGGTGATTTCGTTGGAAACGAGTTTTTTGTGTTCTCGGATGATTTCTTTGAAAGGGAATTTTTGTGTTCTAGGGTGATTTCGTTGGAAGGGAATTTTTTGCGCTCTGGGATGATATCTTTGGAAGCAAATATTTGTGTTCTCAGGAGATTTCGTGGGAAAAGAATTTTTGTGTTCTGGGGTAATATCGTTGGAAGAGAATTTTTTGTGTTCTCCGGTTTTTTCGATGGAAGCAAATTTTTGAAGTAGGGGATCATTTCGTTGGAAGCATATTTTCTGTGCTCTGGAGTCATTTCGTTGGAAGCGAATTTGTTGTGTTCTCGGGTGATTTCGTTGAAAGCAAATTTTTTCTGTTCTCGGGTGATTTCGTTGGAAGCGTTTTTTCTGTGCTCTGGAGTCATTTCGTTGGAAGCGAATTTTTTGTGCTCTGGGGTGATTTCGTTGGAAGCGAATATTTGTGTTCTCAGGAGATTTCGTTGCAAGCGAATTTTTTGTGTTCTGGGGTAATTTCGTTGGAAGTGAATTTTTTGTGTTCTCGGGTCATTTCGTTGGAAGCGAATATTTGTTTTCTCAGGAGATTTCGTTGGAAAAGAAATTTTTGTCTTCTGGGGTAATTTCATTGGAAGCGAATTTTTTGTGTTCTTGGGTGATTTCGATGGAAGCAAATTTTTGAAGTATGCGATCATTTCGTTAGAGGCGTCTTTTCTGTGCTTTGGAGTCATTTCATTGGAAGAAAAATTTTTGTGTTTTGGGTGAGTTCGTTGGAAGCGAATTTTTTGTGTTCTAGGTTGATTTCGTTGGAAGCAACTTTTTTGTGCTCTGGGGTGATTTGTTTGGAAGCAAATTTTTTGTCTTCTGTGGTGATTTCAATAGAAGCGAATTTTCTGTGTTCTCGGGTGATTTCGTTGGAAGTGTGTTTTCTGTGCTCTGGAGTCATTTAGTTGGAAGCGAATTTTTTGTACTCTGGGGTGATTTCGTTGGAAGCGAATATTTGTGTTCTCAGGAGATTTCGTTGCAAGCGAATTTTTTGTGTTCTCTGGTGATTTCGTTGAAAGGGAATTTTTGTGTTCTACGGTGATTTCTTTGGAAGAGAAGTTTTTGTGCTCTGGGATGATATCTTTGGAAGCGAATATTTGTGTTCTCAGGAGATTTCGTTGGAAAAGAAATTTTTGTCTTCTGGGGTAATGTAGTTTGAAGAGAATTTTTTGTGTTCTCCGGTCTTTTCGATGGAAGCAAATTTTTGGAGTATGGGGTCATTTCGTTGGAAGCGTGTTTTCTGTGCTCTGGAGTCATTTCGTTGAAAGCAAATTTTTTGTGTGCTAGGGTGATTTCCTTCTAAGCGAATTTTTTGTGTTCTGGGGTAATTTCGTTGGAAGCGAATATTTGTGTTTGAAGTGAATTTTCATTTGAAGTGATTTTTTTGTGTTCTCGTGTGATTTCGATAGAAGCAAATTTTTGAAGTATGGGATCATGTCGCGTGCAATCCTTCGCCGATAAGGAAGACGCGGCAACCGAAGATTTGTCCAGCAGAATCTTTATTGTAGAGCTCTTGTAGGTAGATGGAGAAGGACCCCAAACCCCAAGCGCGCTCTGCTTAAATAGCCTGCAGGGCGGCGTGCTCGTCTGTGATTGGTGCTCCGCACAATACCCAATTAGCATGTGTTCTCTGATACTGAGAGCACTCAAATCCGTATTAGCATCATGTGGCGCATGCGCCGCTGTAAGGCGAGTTCTAGCAAGAAGAACCAGGAAGCAGGAAGCCAGCGCCATCTCGTAATGGCGAATGCGGCTCCCGATATCTCCCCCTTTCTTAAAAATTACAAGCAAAGCCAAACGGTACACTATGAGATTTCCGATCAGCTCACTGACTCAACAGTATAAGCGATCGAGGAGGTTACATAGTATAAGAGACCCTTTGCACCTTGAACCCCGTGCAATGGGAACCTGAGCCCTGGGAGATGCAAAGGTCTGTTCAGAACAGCATCCCGGTGCAATGGGAACCTGTGCCCGTCAGGAGTGCCATGAGTTCTGACAGTGTCTCAACGGCTAAGCATGTTTAACCAAACTTGAGGGGAAGATCCCTGTTCGACAGCCAGCATAGCCTGAACGATGGCCACATTTTTTGCATGTTGTTGTCTTTTGAATTTGTGCAGCAACCAAAAACAGAGGAGCAGTCCCGCAAACAAGGTTACTCCAAACATTCTCACCCCCACCCAATCTGAAGTAAGAAAAGGCAGAATGAATAGAATTAGTGGTCCTCCTCGCTGTCCTTGATTCTTCAGCCGTCACGAGCTTTCGCGTGAGGCACTCCGGTACCCAGAATGGATTGTTTTCTTCCTGTGGAAAAACACAGACAGCTCCCCTGGATCTTATTAAAATAGGATCCGGTCCTTTCAGCGAGTTAGAAGTCTTAACATTTTCTTTATCTTTACTCTGGCTCTTCTCCTCAAGCAGAGGCGCTGTCGCACCATACCCTGGCGCATAAGGCGGAGGAGGGTTTGGGCCATATATTTGGCCGCTTCCTCATCTAATTCTGCTTGTTCAGCAGGATCAAGCCCTGTTTCCTCCTCAGAGTCAGATGACTCTTGCTGATCCTCTCCTTTGGAGGACGTCTCCTCCTCGGAAGAGGATGATATTGTATAATTCTTAAACTCAGTGAGGAGAGGATACAATTTAGGGTCCTCCTCACCTTTACTTACCCCTTTCTCAGAGGCAGGCAACAGCTTTAAGTTTTTTGCTCGCTGTTCGAGCTCTTCTTCCTTCTTTGCAAGTTGCTTTGCCCTTTTTTCAAGTTCAGCTAGCTTATCTTTACCTTTTACTTTCTTTTTTATTGGCTTTCTTTTCTGCTTAGCCTTTTTTCCCTTTTCAGCTTCTGATAGACTATCCTGATGGTCTGACAATGCCCGTTGGCCTTCCTTGATTTTTTCCTTACATCTTTCATCCTTAATGCAAGATTTTAACAGTTTGTATAGTGGCCACACCCCTGGTTTCAGGGTCCCCTGTTCTTTCTCTCGTATCAAATCTCCTCCTAACTTATCCCATGATCCCTTAGAAAGGGACCCAGAGACCACAAACCAGGGAGCTACTCGATCAACCTCCTTAAGAAAGTTCCGCAACACCCTGTCAGGGATTTTTAAGTCCTTTTGCCTAAGCAGCGCCTGCGCTGCTTCCAAGATCGGTTTAGTTGGTTGGTTACCCATCGCTCCTTTATCTACAGGAGAGAGCGCGGCGGCTCAGCTATCTACCTGAGTCTTATGGCCAATTATTCAAAATTGCAAAAAGGACAGATGTAAGTTTTATCCCGTTTTTCACAATTAAGACACAGACAACACAGTAAAACAAAAACAAAACTAACAACGAGAAACGGAATACACCAGACCACAGAAATCATACCTTGCTGAAAAGTGCTGCAGCTTTTCACTCTGCTGGCTTGAATCTTCCTCCGACGAGCAGTCGGGGGTCCTTCGAGTCGTTCCTCTGCCCGGGGTCGGCGGTTCCCGGGTTTCGGCACCACTTGTCGCGTGCAATCCTTCGCCGATAAGGAAGACGCGGCAACCGAAGATTTGTCCAGCAGAATCTTTATTGTAGAGCTCTTGTAGGTAGATGGAGAAGGACCCCAAACCCCAAGCGCGCTCTGCTTAAATAGCCTGCAGGGCGGCGTGCTCGTCTGTGATTGGTGCTCCGCACAATACCCAATTAGCATGTGTTCTCTGATAGGGAGAGCACTCAAATCCATATTAGCATCATGTGGCGCATGCGCCGCTGTAAGGCGAGTTCTAGCAAGAAGAACCAGGAAGCAGGAAGCCAGCGCCATCTCGTAATGGCGAATGCGGCTCC
Source organism: Meriones unguiculatus (assembly GCF_030254825.1). NCBI lineage: Eukaryota > Metazoa > Chordata > Mammalia > Rodentia > Muridae > Meriones > Meriones unguiculatus. The sequence goes on from NC_083353.1 coordinate 65,965,741, forward strand.
CGACAGGATCATTTCGTTGGAGGCGTGTATTTTGTGCTCTGGAGTCATTTCGTTGGAAGCGAATTTTTTGTTTTCTGGGGTAATTTCGTTGGAAGCGAATTTGTTGTGTTCTCAGGTTTTTTCGATGGAAGTAAATTTTTGAAGTAGGGGGTCATTTCATTCGAATCGTGTTTTCTGTACTCTGGAGTCATTTCGTTGAAACGGAATTTTTTGTGCTCTGGGGTGATTTCGTTGGAAGCGAATTTTTTTGCGTTCTTAGGTGATTTCGTTGAAAGCTAATTTTTTGTGTTCTAGCGTGATTTTGTTGGAAGCGAATTTTTTGTGTTCTCGGGTGATTTCTTTGAAAGGGAATTTTTCTGTTCTAGGGTGATTTCGTTGGAAGCGAATTTTTTGTGCTCTGGGATGATATCTTTGGAAGCGAATATTTGTGTTCTCAGGAAATTTCATTGGAAAGAATTTTTTGTCTTCTGGGGTAATATCGTTGGAAGAGAATTTTTTGTGTTCCCCGGTATTTTCGATGGAAGCAAATTTTTGAGGTAGGGGGTCATTTCATTGGAAGCGTGTTTTCTGTGCTCTAGAGTCATTTCGTTGGAAGCGAATTTTTTGTGCTCAGGTGTGATTTTGTTGAAAGCGAATATTTGTGTTCTCAGGAGGTTTCGTTGCAAGCGAATTTTTTGTGTTCTTCGGTATTTTCGATGGAAGCAAATTTTTGAGGTAGGGGGTCATTTCATTGGAAGCGTGTTTTCTGTGCTCTAGAGTCATTTCGTTGGAAGCGAATTTTTTGTGCTCAGGTGTGATTTTGTTGAAAGCGAATATTTGTGTTCTCAGGAGATTTCGTTGCAAGCAAATTTTTTGTGTTCTGGGGTGATTTCGTTGGAAGCGAAATTTTTCTGTTCTCAGGTGATTTCGTTGAAAGGGAATTTTTGTGTTCTAGGGTGATTTTTTTGGAATCAAATTTTTTGTACTAGGGAATGATATATTTGGAAGTGAATATTTGTGTTCTCAGGAGATTTCGTTGGAAAAGAATTTTTTGTCTTCTGGGGTAATATTGTTGGAAGAAAATTTTTTGTGATCTCCGGTCTTTTCAAAGGAAGCAAATTTTTGAAGTAGGGGGTCATTTCTTTGGAAGCGTGTTTTCTGTGCTCTGGAGTCATTTCGTTGGAAGGGTATTTTTTTCGCTCTGGGGTGAATTTTTGGAAGGGAATTTTTTGCGCTCTGGGGTGATTTCTTTGGAAGCGAATTTTTTGTGTTCTTCGGTGATTTCGTTGAAAGCTAATTTTTTGTGTCTAGCGTGATTTCGTTTGAAGAGAATTTTTTGAGTTCTCGGGTGATTTCGATGGAAGCAAATTTTTTCTATTCTGTGCTAATTTCGTTGAAAGCCAATATTCTCTGTTCTCGGGTGATTTCTTGGAAAGGGAATTTTTGTGTTCTAGGGTGATTTCATTTTAATCGAATTTTTTGTATTCTGGGATGATATCTTTGGAAGCGAATATTTGTGTTCTCAGGAGATTTCGTTGCAAGCGAATTTTTTGTGTTCAGGGGTAATTTCGTTGAGAGAGAATTTTTTGTGTTCTCAGGTGATCTCGATGGAAACAAATTTTTGAAGTAGGGGGTCATTTCTTTGGAAGCATGTTTTCTGCTCTCTGGAGTCATTTCGTTGGAAGCGAATTTTTTGTGCTCTGGGGTGATTTCGTTGGAAGAAAATTTTTTGTGTTGTCGGGTGATTTCGTTGAAAGGGAATTTTTGTGTTCTAGGGTGATTTCATTGGAAGCAAATTTATTGTGCTCTGGGATGATATCTTTGGAAGCGAATATTTGTGTTCTCAGGAGATTTCATTGGAAAAGAATTTTTTGTCTTCTGGGGTAATATCGTTGGAAGAGAATTTTTTGTGTTCTCCAGTCTTTTCGATGGAAGGAAATTTTTGAAGTAGTGGGTCACTTCGTATGAAGCGTGTTTTCTATGCTCTGGTGTCATTTCTTTCGAAGCGAATTTTTTGTGTTTTGGGGTGATTTCGATGGAAGCAAATTTTTTTTTCTGTGGTAATTTCGTTTTACGTGAATTTTTTGTGTTCTGGGGTGATTTAGTTGAAAGGGAATTTTTTGTGTTCCAGGGTGATTTTGTTGGAAACGAATTTTTTTGTGCTTTGGGATGATTTCTTTGGAAGCGAATATTTGTGTTATCAGGAGATTTCATTGGAAGCGAATTTTTGGTGTTCTTGGGTAATTTCAATGGAAGCGAATTTTTTGTGTTCTGGGGTGATTTCTTTGGAAGTGAATATTTGTGTTCTCAGAAGATTTATTTGCAAGCGAAATTTTTGTAATTTGGGGGAATTACGTTGGAAGTGAATTGTTAGTGTTCTCGGGATATTTCGATGGAAGCAAATTTTTGAAGTAGGAGGTCATTTTGTTGGAATCATGTTTTCTGTGCTCTGGAGTCATTTCGTTGGAAGGGAATTTTTTGCGCTCTGGGGTGATTTTGTTGGAAGCGAATTTTTTGTTTTCTCGGGTAATTTCGTTGAAAGATAATTTTATGTCCTCTGGGATGATATTTTGGAAGCGAATATTTGTGTACTTAGGAGATTTTTTTGGAAAAGAAATTTTTGTCTTCTGGGGTAATTTCGTTTGAAGTGAATTTTTTGTGTTCTCGGGTGATTTCGTTGAAAGGGAATTTTTGTGTTCTAGGGTGATTTTTTTGGAAGCAAATTTTTTGTACTAGGGAATGATATATTTTGAAGCGAATATTTGTGTTCTCAGGAGATTTCGTTGGAAAAGAATTTTTTGTCTTCTGGGGTAATATCGTTGGAAGAAAATTTTTTGTGATCTCCGGTATTTTCGAAGGAAGCAAATTTTTGAAGTAGGGGGTCATTTCTTTGGAAGCATGATTTCTGTGCTCTGGAGTCATTTCGTTGGAAGGGAATTTTTTGTGCTCTGGGGTGATTTCGTTGGAAGCAAATTTTTTGTATTTTCGGATGATTTCGTTGAAAGGGAATTTTTGTGTTCTAGGGTGATTTTGTTGGAAGCAAATTTATTGTGCTCTGGGATGATATCTTTGGAAGCAAATATTTGTGCTCTGGGATGATTTCATTGAAAGCCAATATTTGTGTTCTCAGGAGATTTCGTTGCAAGTGAATTTTTTGTGTTCTGGGTTGATTTCCTTCGAAGCAAAATTTTTGTGTTCTCGGGTGATTTCGTTGAAAGGGAATTTTTGTGTTCTAGGGTGATTTTGTTGGAAGCAAATTTTTTGTGCTCTGGGATGATATCTTTGGAAGCGAATATTTGTGTTCTCAGGAGATTTCGTTGGAAAAGAATTTATTGTCTTCTGGGGTAATATCGTTGGAAGAGAATTTTTTGTGTTCTCCGGTCTTTTCGATGGAAGCAAATTTTTGAAGTAGGGGGTCATTTCGTTGGAAGTATGTTTTCTGTGCTATGGAGTCTTTTCATTGGAAGCGAATATTTTGTGCACTGTGGTGATTCCGTTGGAAGCGAATTTTTTGTGTTCTCAGGTGATTTCGTTTAAAATTAATTTTTTGTGTTCTAGCGCGATCGCATTGGAAGCGAATTTTTTGTGCTCTGTGGCGATTTCGTTGGAAGCAAAATTTTTGTGTTCTCTGGAGATTTCGTTGCAAGCGAATTTTTTGTGTTCTGGGTTGATTTCGTTGGAAGCGAATTTTTTGTGTTCTGGGGAGATTTCGTTGGAAGCGAATTTTTTGTGTTCTCGGGTGATTTCCTTGAAAGGGAATTTTTGTGTTCTAGGGTGATTTCGTTGGAAGCGAATTTTTTGCACTCTGGGATGATATCTTTGGAAGCTAATATTTGTGTTTTCTGGAGATTACGTTGGAAAAGAATTTTTTGTCTTCTGGGGTAATATCGTTGGAAGAGAATTTTTTGTGTTCTCCGGTCTCTTCGATGGAAGCAAATTTTTGAAGTAGATGGTCATTTCGTTGGACGCGTGTTTTCTGTGCTCTGGAGTCATTCCGTTCGAAACGAATTTTTTGTGTTCTGCGGTGAGTTGGTTGGAATTGAATTTTTTGTGTTCTGGGGTAATTTTGTTGGAAGCGAATTTTTTGTGTTCTGGGGTGATTTCCATGGTAGCAAATTTTTTCTGTTCTGGGGTGATTTCTTTCGAAGTAATTTTTTTGTGTTCTCGGGGGATTTCTTTGAAAGGGAATTTTTATGTTCTAAGGTGATTTCGTTGGAAGCGATTTTTTTCTACTCTGTGATGATATCCTTGGAAGTGAATATTTTTGTTCTCAGGAGATTTCGTTGGAAAGGAATTTTTTGTCTTCTGGGGTAATATTATTGGAAGATTTTTTTGTGTTCTCCGGTTTTTTCGATGGAAGCAAATTTTTGAAGTAGGGGGTCATTTCTTTGGAAGCGTGTTTTCTGTGATCTAGAGTCATTTTGTGGGAAGTGAATTTTCTGTGCTCTGGGTTGATTTCGTTGGAAGCGAATATATGTATTCTCAGGAGATTTCGTTGCAAGCGAATTTTTTTTGTTCTAGGGTGATGTCATAGGAAGCGAATTTTTTTGTGGTCTGGGATGATATCTTTGGAAGCGAATATTTGTGTTCTCAGGAGATTTCGTTGGAAAAGAATTTTTTGTCTTCTGGGGTAATATCTTTGGAAGAGAATTTTTCGTGTTCTCCAGTGTTTTCTATGGAAGCAAATTTTTGAAGTAGGGGGTCATTTCGTTGGAAGCGTGTTTTCTGTGCTCTGGAGTCATTTCTATGGAAGCGAATTTTTTGTGTTCTGGGGTGATTTGGTTGGAAGTGAATATATGTGTTCTCAGAAGATTTCGTTGCAAGCGAATTTTTTGTGTTCTGGGGTCCTCTCGTTGGAAGCGTGTTTTCTGTGCTTTGGAGTAATTTCATTGGAAGCGAATATTTTGTGCTCTGTCTTGATTCCATTGAAAGCGAATTTTTTGTGATCTCAGGTGATTTCGATGGAAGCAAATTTTTTCTGTTCTGTGGTAATTTCGTTGGACGTGAATTTTTTGTGTTCTCGGGTGATTTCATGAAAGGGAATTTTTTGTGTTCTGGTGTGATTTGGTTGGAAGCGAATTTTTTGTCTTCTGTGGTGATTTCGATGGAAGCGAAGTTTTTATGTTTTAGGGTGATTTCGTTGGAGGCGAATTTTTTGTGTTCAGGGGTCATTTCATTGGTAGCGTGCTTTCTGTGCTCTGGAGTCATATCTTTGAAAGCAAATTTTGTGCTCTGGGGTGATTTTGTTGGAAGGAAATTTTTTGTGTTCTCGGGGGATATTGTTGAAAGGGAATTTTTGTGTTCTAGGGTGATTTTGTTGGAAGCGATTCTTTTCTACTCTGTGATGATATCTTTGGAAACGAATATTTGTGTTCTCAGGAGATTTTGTTGGAAAAGAATTTTTTTGTCTTCTGGGGTAATATTGTTGGAAGATTTTTTTGTGTTCTCCGGTTTTTTCGATGGAAGCAAATTTTTGAAGTAGGGGGTCATTTCGTTGGAAGCGTGTTTTTCTGTGCTCCGGAGTCATTTCGTTGGAAGCGAATTTTTTATGCTCTGGGGTGATTTCGTTCGAAGCGAATTTTTTGTGCTCTGGGGTGATTTCGTTGGAGGCGAATTTTTTGTGTTCAGGGGTCATTTCATTGGAAGCGTCCTTTCTGTGCTCTGGGGTCATATCTTTGGAAGCGAATTTTTGTGCTCTGGGGTGATTTCGTTGGAAGCGAATTTTTTGTGTTCTGCGGTGATTTCGAAGGTAGCAAATTTTTGAAGTACGAGGTCATTTCGTTGGAAGCGTGTTTTCTATGATCTGGGGTAATTTCTTTGGAAGTGAATTTTTTGTGCTCTGGGGTGATTTCCTTGGAATCGAATATTTGTATTCTCGGGAGATTTCATTACAAGCGAATTTTTTGTGTTCTTGGGTAATTTCGTTGGAAGCGAATTTTTTGTGTTCTCGTGTGATTTCGTTGAAAAGAATTTTTTATGTTCTAGGGTGATTTCGTTGGAAGCGAATTTTTTTGTGTTCTAGGGTCATTTCATTGGAAGCATGTTGTCTGTGCTGTGGAGTCATTTCATTGGAAGTGATTTTTTTTTTGCTCTGGGGTGATTTCGTTGGAAGCCAATTTTTTTCTTCTCGGGTGATTTCTTTGAAAGCTAATTTTTTGTGTTCTACCGTTGTTTCGTTGGAAGCGAAGTTTTTGTGTTCTGGGTTGATTTCATTGGAAGCAAATTTTTTCTGTTCTGTGGGAATTTCATTGGACGTGTATTTTTTGTTTTGTTTGGTGATTTCTTTGAAAGGGAATTTTTTGTGTTCTAGGGTGATTTCCTTGGAAGTGAAGTTTTTTCTGCTCTGGGGTGATTTGGTTGGAAGCAAATTTTTTGTCTTCTGTGGTGATTTCGTTGGAAGCGAATTTTTTGTGCTCTGGGGTGATTTAGTTGGAAGCGAATTTTTTCTGTTCTTGGGTGATTTCGTTGAAAGGGAATTTTTGTGTTCTGGGGTAATTTAGTTGGAAGCGAATTTTTTCTGTTCTCGGGTGATTTCGTTGCAAGGGAATTTTTGTGTTCTGGGGTAATTTCGTTGGAAGCATATTTTTGTGTTCTCCGGTTTTTTCGATGGAAGCGAATTTTTTAAGTAGGGGGTCATTTCGTTGGAAGTGTGTTTTCTGTGCTCTGGAGTTATTTCGTTGGAAGCGAATTTTTTGTGTTCTCGGGTGATTTCGATGGAAGCAAATTTTTGAAGTAAGGGTTCATTTCGTTGGAAGCATGTTTTCTGTGCTCTGGGGTGATTTCGTTGGAAGCGAATTTTTTGTGTTCTGCAGTGATTTCGAAGGTAGCAAATTTTTGAAGTACGAGGTCATTTCGTTGGAAGCGCGTTTTCTATGATCTGGGGTAATTTCTTTGGAAGTGAATTTTTTGTGCTCTGGGGTGATTTCCTTGGAATCGAATATTTGTCTTCTCGGGAGATTTCATTACAAGCGAATTTTTTGTGTTCTTGGGTAATTTCGTTGGAAGCGAATTTTTTGTGTTCTCGTGTGATTTCGTTGAAAAGAATTTTTTATGTTCTAGGGTGATTTCGTTGGAAGCGAATTTTTTTGTGTTCTAGGGTCATTTCATTGGAAGCATGTTGTCTGTGCTGTGGAGTCATTTCATTGGAAGTGATTTTTTTTTTGCTCTGGGGTGATTTCGTTGGAAGCCAATTTTTTGTCTTCTCGGGTGATTTCTTTGAAAGCTAATTTTTTGTGTTCTAGCGTTGTTTCGTTGGAAGCGAAGTTTTTGTGTTCTGGGTTGATTTCGTTGGAAGCAAATTTTTTCTGTTCTGTGGGAATTTCATTGGACATGTATTTTTTGTTTTCTTTGGTGATTTCTTTGAAAGGGAATTTTTTGTGTTCTAGGGTGATTTCCTTGGAAGTGAAGTTGTTTCTGCTCTGGGGTGATTTGGTTGGAAGCAAATTTTTTGTCTTCTGTGGTGATTTCGTTGGAAGCGAATTTTTTGTGCTCTGGGGTGATTTAGTTGGAAGCGAATTTTTTCTGTTCTTGGGTGATTTCGTTGAAAGGGAATTTTTGTGTTCTGGGGTAATTTCGTTGGAAGCATATTTTTGTGTTCTCCGGTTTTTTCGATGGAAGCGAATTTTTTAAGTAGGGGGTCATTTTGTTGGAAGTGTGTTTTCTGTGCTCTGGAGTCATTTCGTTGGAAGCGAATTTTTTGTGTTCTCGGGTGATTTCGATTGAAGCAAATTTTTGAAGTAAGGGTTCATTTCGTTGGAAGCATGTTTCTGTGCTCTGGGGTAATTTCGTTGGAAGCTAATTTTTTGTGTTCTGGGGTGATTTCGTTGGAAGCGAATATTTGTGTTCTCAGAAAATTTCGTTGCAAGCAAATTTTTTGTGTTCTGGGGTTATTTCGTTGGAAGCGAATTTTTTATCTTCTCCGGTTTTTCGATGGAAGCAAGTTTTTGAAGTAGGGGGTCATTTCGTTGGAATCGTGTTTTCTGTGCTCTGGAGTCATTTCGTTGGAAGGGAATTTTTTGTGCTCTGGGGTGATTTCGTTGGAAGCCTATTTTTTGTGTTCTCGGGTGATTTCATTGAAAGCTAATTTTTATGTTCTGGCGTGATTTCATTAGAAGCGAATTTTTTGTGTTCTGGGGTGATTTCGATGGAAGCAAATTATTTCTGTTCTGTGGTAATTTCGTTGGACATGAATTTTTTGTGTTCTCGGGTGATTTTGTTGAAAGGGAATTTTTTGTGTTCTAGGTTGATTTCGTTGGAAGCGAATTTTTTTGTGCTCTGTGATGATTTCTTTGGAAGCAGATATTGTGTTCCCAGGAAATTTCATCGGAAGCGATTTTTTTGTGTTCTGGTGTAATTTCGTTGGAAGCGAAATTTTTGTGTTCTCGGATGATTTCGATGGAAGCAAATTTTTAAAATATGGGGTCATATCGTTGGAAGCATGTTTTAGGTGCTCTGGAGTCATTTCTTTGGAAGTGAATTTTTCGTACTCTAGGGTGATTTCGTTCGAAGTGAATTTTTTGTGCTCTGGAATGATATCTTTGGAAGCGAATATGTGTGCTCTCAGGAGATTTCGTTGGAAAAGAATTTTTTGTCTTCTGGGGTAATATCGTTGGAAGAGAATTTTTTGTGTTCTCGGTTGATTTCGATGGAAGCAAATTTTTGAAATAGGGGGTCATTTCGTTTGAACCTTGTTGTCTGTGCTCTGGAGTCATTTCGTTGGTAGTGAATTTTTTGTGTTCTCTGGTGATTTCGATGGAAGCAAATTTTTGAAGTATGAGATCATTTTGTTGAAAGCATGTTTTCTGTGCTCTGGAGTAATTTCGTTGGAAGTGAATTTTTTGTGTTCTGGGGTGATTTCGTTGGAAGCGAATATTTGTGTTCTCAGAAAATTTCGTTGCAAGCGAATTTTTTGTGTTCTGGGGTAATTTCTTTGGAAGCTAATTTTTTATGTTCTCCGGTTTTTCGATGGAAGCAAATTTTTTAAGTAGGGGGTCATTTCGTTGGAAGCTTATTTTCTGTGCTCTGGAGTCCTTTCGTTGGAAGGGAACTTTTTGTGTTCTGGGGTGATTTCGTAGGAAGCGAATTTTTTGTGTTCTCAGGTGATTTCATTGAAAGGGAATTTTTGCGTTCTAGGGTGATTTCGTTGGAAGCGAATCTTTTGTGCTCTGGGACGATTTCGTTGGAAGCGAATATTTGTGTTCTCAGGAGATTTCATTGCAAGCGAATTTTTGTGTTCTGGGGTGATTTCATTGGAAGCGAATTTTTTGTGTTCTCGGTTGAATTCTTTGAAAGGAAATTTTGTGTTTTCGGGTGATTTCGTTGAAAAAGCTAATTTTTTGTGTTGTAGCGTGATTTCGTTGGACGAAAATTTTTTTTTATTCTGGGGTGATTTTGATGGAAGCAAATTTTTTTCTGTTCTGTGATAATTTCTTTGGACGTGAATTTTTTGTGCTATCGGGGGCTTTTGTTGGAAGCGAATTTTTTGGTGCTCTGGGATGGTTTCTTTGGAGGCGAATATTTGTGTTCTCAGGAGATTTCGTTGGAAAAGAATTTTTTGTCTTCTGGGGTAATCTCGTTGGAAGAGAATTTTTTGTGTTCTTCGGTTTATTCGATGGAAGCAAATTTTTGAAGTAGGGGGTCATTTCGTTGGAAGCGTGTTTTCTGAGCCCTGGAATCATTTCGTTGGAAACGAGTTTTTTGTGCTCTGGTGTGATTTCATTGGAAACAAATATTTGTGTCCTCAGGAGATTTCGTTGGAAAAGAAATTTTTGTCTTCTGAGGTAATTTCATTGGAAGTGAATTTTTTGTGTTCTCAGATTATTTCAATGGAAGCAAATTTTTGAAGTATGGGATCATTTCTTTGGAAGCTTGTTTTCTGTGCTCTGGATTCATTTCGTTGGACGCCTATTTTTTGTGTTCTGGGGTAATTTCGAAGGAAGCTAATTTTTTGTGTTCTCTGGTTTTTTCAATGGAAGCAAATTATTGAAATAGGGGGTCATTTCATTGGAAGCGTGTTTTCTCTGATCTGGAGTCATTTCATTGGAAGCGAATTTTTTGTGTTCTGGGGTGATTTCGTTGGAAGCGAATATATGTGTTCTCAGAAGATTTCATTGAAAGCGAATTTTTTGTGCTCTGGGGTGATTGCTTTGGAAGCGAATATTTGTATTCTCAGGAGATTTCATTGCAAGCGAATTTTTTGTGTTCTGGGGTTATTTCGTTGGAAGCGTATTTTTGTGTTCCTCGGTTTTTTCGATGGAAGCGAATTTTTTAAGTAGGGGGTCATTTCGTTTGAAGCGTGTTTTCTGTGCTCTGGAGTCATTTCGTTGGAAGCGAATTTTTTGTGTTCTGGGGTGATTTCGTTGGAAGCGAATATTTGTGTTCTCAGAAAATTTCGTTGCAAACAAATTTTTTATGTTCTGGGGTAATTTCGTTGGAAGCGAATTTTTTATGTTCTGGGGTAATTTCGTTGGAAGCGAATTTTTTATCTTCTCCGGTTTTTCGATGGAAGCAAGTTTTTGAAGTAGGGGGTCATTTCGTTGGAATCGTGTTTTCTGTGCTCTGGAGTCATTTCGTTGGAAGGGAATTTTTTGTGCTCTGGGGTGATTTCGTTGGAAGCCTATTTTTTGTTTCTCGGGTGATTTCATTGAAAGCTAATTTTTGTGTTCTGGCGTGATTTCATTAGCAGCGAATTTTTTGTGTTCTGGGGTGATTTCGATGGAAGCAAATTATTTCTGTTCTGTGGTAATTTCGTTGGACATTAATTTTTTTTGTTCTCAGGTGATTTTGTTGAAAGGGAATTTTTTGTGTTCTAGGTTGATTTCGTTGGAAGCGAATTTTTTTGTGCTCTGTGATGATTTCTTTGGAAGCAGATATTGTGTTCCCAGGAAATTTCATCGGAAGCGATTTTTTTGTGTTCTGGTGTAATTTCGTTGGAAGCGAAATTTTTGTGTTCTCGGATGATTTCGATGGAAGCAAATTTTTGAAATTTGGGGTCATATCGTTGGAAGCATGTTTTCAGTGCTCTGGAGTCATTTCTTTGGAAGTGAATTTTTCGTACTCTAGGGTGATTTCGTTCGAAGTGAATTTTTTGTGCTCTGGAATGATATCTTTGGAAGCGAATATGTGTGCTCTCAGGAGATTTCGTTGGAAAAGAATTTTTTGTCTTCTGGGGTAATATCGTTGGAAGAGAATTTTTTGTGTTCTCGGTTGATTTCGATGGAAGCAAATTTTTGAAATAGGGGGTCATTTCGTTTGAAGCTTGTTGTCTGTGCTCTGGAGTCATTTCGTTGGTAGCGAATTTTTTGTGTTCTCTGGTGATTTCGATGGAAGCAAATTTTTGAAGTATGAGATCATTTTGTTGAAAGCATGTTTTCTGTGCTCTGGAGTAATTTCGTTGGAAGCGAATTTTTTGTGTTCTGGGGTGATTTCGTTGGAAGCGAATATTTGTGTTCTCAGAAAATTTCGTTGCAAGCGAATTTTTTTGTTCTGGGGTGATTTCGTTGGAAGCGAATATTTGTGTTCTCAGAAAATTTCGTTGCAAGCGAATTTTTTGTGTTCTGGGGTAATTTCTTTGGAAGCGAATTTTTTATGTTCTCCGGTTTTTCGATGGAAGCAAATTTTTTAAGTAGGGGGTCATTTCGTTGGAAGCTTATTTTCTGTGCTCTGGAGTCCTTTCGTTGGAAGGGAACTTTTTGTGTTCTGGGGTGATTTCGTAGGAAGCGAATTTTTTGTGTTCTCGGGTGATTTCATTGAAAGGGAATTTTTGCGTTCTAGGGTGATTTCGTTGGAAGCGAATCTTTTGTGCTCTGGGACGATTTCGTTGGAAGCGAATATTTGTGTTCTCAGGAGATTTCATTGCAAGCGAATTTTTTGTGTTCTGGGGTGATTTCATTGGAAGCGAATTTTTTGTGTTCTCGGGTGAATTCTTTGAAAGGAAATTTTGTGTTTTTGGGTGATTTCGTTGAAAAAGCTAATTTTTTGTGTTGTAGCGTGATTTCGTTGGACGAAAATTTTTTTTTTATTCTTGTGATTTCGATGGAAGCAAATTTTTTTCTGTTCTGTGATAATTTCTTTGGACGTGAATTTTTTGTGCTATCGGGGGCTTTTGTTGGAAGCGAATTTTTTGGTGCTCTGGGATGGTTTCTTTGGAGGCGAATATTTGTGTTCTCAGGAGATTTCGTTGGAAAAGAATTTTTTGTCTTCTGGGGTAATCTCGTTGGAAGAGAATTTTTTGTGTTCTTCGGTTTATTCGATGGAAGCAAATTTTTGAAGTAGGGGGTCATTTCGTTGGAAGCGTGTTTTCTGAGCCCTGGAATCATTTCGTTGGAAACGAGTTTTTTGTGCTCTGGTGTGATTTCATTGGAAACAAATATTTGTGTCCTCAGGAGATTTCGTTGGAAAAGAAATTTTTGTCTTCTGAGGTAATTTCATTGGAAGTGAATTTTTTGTGTTCTCAGATTATTTCAATGGAAGCAAATTTTTGAAGTATGGGATCATTTCTTTGGAAGCTTGTTTTCTGTGCTCTGGATTCATTTCGTTGGATGCCTATTTTTTGTGTTCTGGGGTAATTTCGAAGGAAGCTAATTTTTTGTGTTCTCTGGTTTTTTCAATGGAAGCAAATTATTGAAATAGGGGGTCATTTCATTGGAAGCGTGTTTTCTCTGATCTGGAGTCATTTCATTGGAAGCGAATTTTTTGTGTTCTGGGGTGATTTCGTTGGAAGCGAATATATGTGTTCTCAGAAGATTTCATTGAAAGCGAATTTTTTGTGCTCTGGGGTGATTGCTTTGGAAGCGAATATTTGTATTCTCAGGAGATTTCATTGCAAGCGAATTTTTTGTGTTCTGGGGTTATTTCGTTGGAAGCGTATTTTTGTGTTCTCTGGTTTTTTCGATGGAAGCGAATTTTTTAAGTAGGGGGTCATTTCGTTGGAAGCGTGTTTTCTGTGCTCTGGAGTCATTTCGTTGGAAGCGAATTTTTTGTGTTCTCTGGTGATTTCGAAGGAAGCAAATTTTTGAAGTATGAGATCATTTTGTTGAAAGCATGTTTTCTGTGCTCTGGAGTAATTTCGCTGGAAGCGAATTTTTTTTGTTCTGGAGTGATTTCGTTGGAAGCGAATATTTGTGTTCTCAGAAAATTTCGTTGCAAGCGAATTTTTTGTGTTCTGGGGTAATTTTGTTGGAAGCTAATTTTTTGTGTTCTCCGGTTTTTTCAATGGAAGCAAATTATTGAAATAGGGGGTCATTTCATTGGAAGCGTGTTTTCTGTGATCTGGAGTCATTTCATTGGAAGCGAATTTTTTCTGTTCTGGGGTGATTTCGTTGGAAGCGAATATTTGTGTTCTCAGGAGATTTCATTGCAAGCGAATTTTTTGTGTTCTGGGGTAATTTCGTTGGAAGCGTATTTTTGTGTTCCTCGGTTTTTTCGATGGAAGCGAATTTTTTAAGTAGGGGTTCATTTCGTTTGAAGCGTGTTTTCTGTGCTCTGGAGTCATTTCGTTGGAAGCGAATTTTTTGTGTTCTGGGGTGTTTTCGTTGGAAGCGAATTTTTTATGTTCTCCGGTTTTTCGATGGAAGCAAATTTTTTAAGTAGGGGGTCATTTCGTTGGATTCATGTTTTATGTGCTCTGGAGTCATTTCGTTGGAAGAGAATTTTTTGTGCTCAGGGGTGATTTCATTGAACGCTAATTTTTTGGGTTCTAGCGTGATTTCGTTGGAAGAGAATTTTTTGTGTTCTCGGGGATTTCGATGGAAGCAAATTTTTTCTGTTCTGTGGTAATTATTGAAATAGGGGGTCATTTCATTGGAAGCGTGTTTTCTCTGATCTGGAGTCATTTCATTGGAAGAGAATTTTTTGGGTTCTGGGTTGATTTTATTGGAAGCGAATTTTTTGTGTTCTAGGGTGATTTCGTTGGCAGCGAAATTTTTGTTTTCAGGGGTGATTTCGATGGAAGCAAATTTTTGAAGTATGGGGTCATATCATTGGAAGCGTGTTTTCTGTGCTCTGGAGTCATTTCTTTGGAAGCGAATTTTTCGTGCTCTTGGGTGATTTCGTTCGAAGGGAATTTTTTGTGCTCTGGGATGATATCTTTGGAAGCGAATATTTGTGTTCTCACGAGATTTCGTTTGAAAAGAAGTTTTTGTCTTCTGGGGTAATATCATTGGAAGAGAATTTTTTGTCTTCTGTGGTGATTTCGATGGAAGCGATTTTTTTTTTGTTCTATGGTGTTTTTTCGTAGGAAGCGAATTTTTTGTGTTCTTGGGTGATTTCATTGAAAGGGAATTTTTGTGTTCTAGGGTAATTTCGTTGGAAGCGAATTTTTTGTGCTCTGGGACGATTTCGTTGGAAGCGAATATTTGTGTTCTCAGGAGATTTCATTGCAAGCAAATTTTTTGTGTTCTGGGGTGATTTCATTGGAAGCGAATTTTTTGTGTTCTCAGGTGATTTCTTTGAAAGGAAATTTTGTGTTTTCGGTTGATTTCGTTGAAAAAGCTAATTTTTTGTGTTCTAGCGTCATTTCGTTGGAAGCAAATTTTTTTTATTCTGGGGTGATTTCGATGGAAGCAAATTTTTTTCTGTTCTGTGATAATTTCGTTGGACATGAATTTTTTGTGTTATCGGGTGCTTTCGTTGGAAGCGAATTTTTTTTGTGCTCTGGGATGATTTCTTTGGAAGCGAATATTTGTGTTCTCAGGATATTTCATTGGAAAAGAATTTTTTGTCTTCTGGTGTAATCTCGTTGGAAGAGAATTTTTTGTGTTCTCCGGTTTATTCGAAGGAAGCAAATTTTTGAAGTAGGGGGTCATTTCGTTGCAAGCGTGTTTTCTGTGCTCTGGAGTCATTTCGTTGGATGCGAATTTTTTGTGCTTTGGTGTGATTTCGCTGGAAGCGAATATTTGTGTTCTCAGGAGATTTCGTTGCAAGCGAACTTTTTGTGTTCTGGGGTGATTTCGTTGGAAGTGAATTTTTTGTGTTCTCAGGTGATTTCGATGGAAACAAATTTTTGAAGTAGGGGGTAATTTCGTTGGAAGCGTGCTTTCTGTGCCCTCTAGTCATTTCGTTGGAAACGACTTTTTTGTGCTCAGGGGTGATTTCATTGGAAACGAATATTTGTGTTCTCAGGAGATTTCGTTGCAAGCGAATTTTTTGTGTTCTGGGGTAATTTCTTTGGAAGCGAATTTTTTGTATTCTCAGGTGATATCGTTGAAAGCGAATTTTTTATATTCTAGGGTGATTTCTTTGGAAGCGAGTTTTTTGTGCTCTGGGGTGAGTTCGTTGGAAGCGAATATTTGTGTTCTCAGGAGGTTTCCTTGGAAAAGAAATTTTTGTCTTCTGGGGTAATTTAGTTGGAAGCGAATTTTTTGTGTTCTCAGGTGATTTCCATGGAAGCAAATATTTGAAATAGGGGGTCATTTCGTTGGATTCGTGTTTTCTGTGCTCTGGAGTCCTCTCGTTGGAAGGGAATTTTTTGTGCTCTGGGGTTATTTCGTTGGAAGGAATTTCGTGTAATCTGGGGTAATTTCGTTGGAATCGAATTTTTTGTGTTCTCGGGTGATTTTGATCGAAGCGAATTTTTTATATTCTTGGATTATTTCTTTGGAAGCGAATTGTTTATATTCTTGGGTTATTTCCTTGGAAGCGAATTTTTTTGTATTCTGGGGTGATTTCGTTGGAAGCGAATGTTTTGTGCTCTGGGGTAATTTCGTTGGAAGCGAATTTTTTGTTCTCTGGGATGATATCTTTGGAAGCGAATATTTGTGTTCTCACGAGATTTCGTTGGAAAAGAATTTTTTGTCTCTGGGGTAATATTGCTGGAAGAGAATTTTTTGTGTTCTCCTGTCTTTTCGATGGAAGCAAATTTTTGAAGTAGGGGATCATTTCTTTGGAAGCGTGTTTTCTGTGCTCTGGAGTCAACTCATTGGAAGCGAAATTTTTGTTCTCTGGGGTGATTTCGTTGGAAGCGAATTTTTTTTTGTTCTCGGGTGATTTCTTTGAAAGGGAATTTTTGTGTTCTAGGGTGATTTCGTTAGAAGCGAATTTTTTGTGTTCTGTGGTGATTTCGTTGGAAGCCAATATTTGTGTTCTTGGGTGATTTTGTTGGAAGGGAATTTTTGTACTCTGGGGTGATTTCTTTGGAAGCAAATTTTTTGTGCTAAGGGTGATTTCTTTGGAAGCGAATATTTGTGTTCTTAGGAGATTTCGTTGGAAGCAAATTTTTTTTCTTCTGGGGTAATATCGTTGGAAGCGAATTTTTTGTGTTCTGGGGTGATTTCGTGGAAGGCGAATTCTTTGTGTCTCCGGTTTTTTCGAATGAAGCAAATTTTTGAAATAGGGGGTCATTTCGTTGGAAGCGTGTTTTTTTACGTGCTCTGGAGTCTTTTCGTTGGACGTGAATTTTTGTGTTTTTCGGTGATTTCGATGGAAGCGAAATTTTTGTTTTCTAGGGTCATTTCACTGGAAGCGTGTTTTCTGTGCTCTGGAGTCATTTCGTTGGATGCGAATTTTTTGTGTTCTATGATGATTTCGTTGGAAGCAAATTTTTTGTGTTCTCGGGTGAGTTCGTTGGTAGCGTTTTTTCTGTGTTCTGGAGTCTTTTCGTTCGATGTGAATTTTTGTGTTTTGCGGTGATTTCGATGGAAGCGAAATATTTGTTTTCTGGGGTCATTTCATTGGAAGTGTGTTTTCTGTGCTCTGGAGTCATTTCGTTGGATGCGAATTTTTTGTGTTCTAGGATGATTTCGTTGGAAGCGAAATTTTTGTGTTCTGTGGTGATTTCTTTGGGAGCAAATTGTTTGTGTTCTGGGGTGATTTTGTTGGAAGCGATTTTTTGTGTTCTGGGGTGATTTCTTTGGAAGCAAAGTTTTGTGTTCTGGGGTGATTTCGATGGAAGCGAAATTTTTGTGTTCTGGGGTGATTTCGATGGAAGCAAATTTTTTTTGTTCAGGGGTAATTTCGATGTTAGCAAATATATGCGTACTCAGGTGATTTTATTCAGTTCTGGGGTAATTTCTTTGGAAGCCAATATTTGTGTTCTTGGGTGATTTTGTTGGAAGGGAATTTTTTGTGCTCTGGGTTGATTCGGTTGGAAGTAATTTTTTTCTATTCTGGGTTAATTTTTTTGGATGCGAATTTTTTGTGTTCTTTGGTTTTCGTCGCAAGCGAATATTTGTGTTCTCAGGAGATTTCTTTGCAAGCTAATTTTTTGTGTTTTGGTGTAATTTCATTGGAAGCCAATTTTTTGTGTTCGCTGGTTGTTTCGATGGAAGAAAATTTTTCAATTAGGGGGTCATTTCGTTGGAAGCGTGTTTTCTGTGCTTTGGAGTCTTTTCATTGGAGGTGAATTTTTGTGTTTTGTGGTGATTTCGATGGAAGCGAATTTTTTATGTTCTAGGGTGATTTCGTTGGAAGCGAAATTTTTGTTTTCTGGGGTCATTTCATTGGAAGTGTGTTTTCTGTGCTCTGGAGTCATTTCGTTGGAAGCGAATTTTTTATGTTCTCCGGTTTTTTCGATGGAAGCAAATTTTGGAATTAGGGGGTCATTTCGTTGGAAGCGTGTTTTCTGTGCTCTGGAGTCATTTTATTGGAAGCGAATTTTTTATGTTCTGGGGTGATTTCGTTGGAAGCAAATATATGTGTTCTCAGAAGATTTCGTTGCAAGCGAATTTTTTGTGTTCTGGGGTAATTTCGTGGGAAGCGAATTTTTTATGTTCTCCGGTTTTTCGATGGAGTCATTTCGTTCGAAGGGAATTTTTTGTGCTCTGGGGTGATTTCATTGAAAGCTAATTTTCGTTGGAAGAGAATTTTTTCTGTTCTGTGATAATTTCGCTGGACATGAATTTTTTGTGTTATCAGATGATTTCGTTGAAAGCGAATTTTTTGTGTTCTAGGTTGATTTCGTAGGAAGCGAATTTTTTTGTGCTCTGGGATGATTTCCTTGGAAGCGAATATTTGTGTTCTCAGGAGATTTCGTTGAAACGAATTTTTTGTGTTCTGGGGTAATTTCGTTGGAAGCAAATTTTTTGTGCTCTGGGATGATATCTTTGGAAGCGAATGTTTGTGTTCTGATGTAATTACGTTAGAAGACAATGTTTTGTGTTTTGGGGTGATTTCGTTGGAAGCGTGTTTTCTGTGCTCTGGAGTCCTTTCGTTGGAAGCGAACATTTATGTTCTCAGGAGATTTCATTGCAAGCGAATTTTTTGTGCTCTGGGGTGATTTCATTGGAAGCGAATTTTTTGTGTTCTCGTGTGATTACATTGGGAACGAATATTTCGTACTCTGTGGTGACTACGATAGAAGCAAATTTTTTCTATCCTGGGGTAATTTCGTTGAAAGGGAATTTTTTGTGTTCTAGGATGATTTCGTTGATATCGAATTTTTTGTGCTTTAGGGTGATTTCGTTGCAAGCGAATTTTTTGTACTCTGGGGTGATTTCGTTGGAAGCAAATGTTTTCTGCTCTGGGATAATTTCGTTGGACGAGAATATTTTTAAGTATGGGGTGATTTCGTTAGAAGCGTGTTTTCTGTGCTCAGGAGTCATTTCGTTGGAAGTGAATGTTTTATGTTCTGGGGAGATTTCATTGGAAGCGAATTTTTTGTGTTCTCGGGTGATTTCGATGGAAGCAAATGTTTGAAGTAGGGGGTCATTTCGTTCGAAGCGTGTTTTCTAGCTATGGAGTCATTTCGTTCGAAGCAAATTTTTTGTGCTCTGGGGTGATTTCGTTGGAAGCTAATTTTTTGTGTTTTGGTGTAATTTCATTGGAAGCTAATTTTTTGTGTTCGCTGGTTGTTTCGATGGAAGAAAATTTTTCAAGTAGGGGGTCATTTCTTTGAAAGCATATTTTCTGTGCTCTGGAGTCTTTTCGTTGGATGTGAATTTTTGTGTTTTGCGTTGATTACGATGGAAGCGAAATTTTTGTTTTCTGGGGTCATTTCATTGGAAGCGTGCTTTCTGTGCTCTGGAGTCATTTCGTTGGATGCGAATTTTTTGTGTTCTAGGATGATTTCGTTGGAAGCGAATTTTTTGTGTTCTAGGGTGATTTCGTTGGAAGTGAAATTTTTGTTTTCTGGGGTCATTTCATTGGAAGCGTGTTTTCTGTGCTCTGGAGTCATTTCTTTCTAAGCGAATTTTTTATGTTCTCCGGTTTTTTTGATGGAAGCAAATTTTTGAATTAGGGGGTCGTTTCGTTGGAAGCGTGTTTTCTGTGATCTTGAGTCATTTCATTGGAAGCGAATTTTTTGTGTTCTGGGGTGATTTCGTTGGAAGCAAATATATGTGTTCTCAGAAGATTGCGTTGCAAGCGAATTTTTTGTGCTCTGGGGTGATTTCTTTGGAAGCGAATATTTGTGTTCTCAGGAGATTTCCTTCCAAGCAAATTTTTTGTGTTCTGGGGTAATTTCTTTGGAAGCGTATTTTTGTGTTCTCCGGTTTTTTCGATGAAAGCGAATTTTTGAAATAGGGGGTCATTTTGTTGGAAGCGTGTTTTCTGTGCTCTGGAGTCATTTCGTTGGAAGCGAATTTTTTTGTTCTGGGGTGATTTCGTTGGAAGTGAATATTTGTGTTCTCAGAAAATTTCGTTGCAAGAGAATTTTTTGTGTTCTGGGGTAATTTCGGTGGAAGCGAATTTTTTATGTTCTCCGGTTTTTCGATGGAAGCGTGTTTTCTGTGCTCTGGAGTCATTTCGTTGGAAGCGAAATTTTTGTGTTCTGGGGTGATTTCAATGGAAGCCAATATTTGTGTTCTCGGGTGATTTTGTTGGAAGGGAATTTTTGTACTCTGGGGTGATTTCTTTGGAAGCAAATTTTTTGTGCTCTGGGATGATTTCTTTGAAAGCCAATATTTGTATTCTCAATAGATTTCTTTAGAAGTGAATTTTTTGTGTTCAGGGGTAATTTCGTTGGAAGCGAATTTTATGTGTTCTCTGGTCTTTTCGATGGAAGAAAATTTTTGAAGTCTGAGTTCATTTCTTTGGAAGTGAATTTTTTATGTTTTCGGGTGATTTCGATGGAAACAAATTTTTGTAGTATGGGGTCATTTCTTTGCAAGCGTGTTTTCTGTGCTCTGGAGTCACTTCGTTGTAAGCGAATTTTTTGTGCTCTAGTGTGATTTCTTTGGAAGCGAATATTTGTGTTCTCCGAAGATTTGGTTGCAAGCGAATTTTTTGTTTTCTTGGGTAATTTCGTAGGAAGCGAATTTTTTGTGTTCTACTGTTTTTCGCTGGAAGAAAATTTTTGACGTAGGGGGTCATTTCGTTGGAAGAGAATTTTTTGTGCTCTGGGGTGATTTCGTTGGAAGCGAATTTTTTGTATCCCCTGTTCATTTTGTTGAAAGCGAAGTTTTTATGTTCCAGGGTGATTTCGTTGTAAGCAATTTTTTTGTGCTCTGGGGTATTTGGTTGGAAGCGCATATTTTGTCTTCTCTGGTGATTTCGATTGAAGCGAATTTTTTATGTTATAGGGTTATTTTACGGGAAGCGAATTTTTTGTGCTCTGTGGTGATTACGTTGGAAGTGAATTTTTTTTTCTCGGGTGATTTCGTTGAAAGCGAATTTTTTGTGTTCGAGGTGATTTTGTTGGCAGTGAATTTTTTGTGTTCTGGGGTCATTTCTTTGGAAGCGTGTTTTCTGTGCTCTGGAGTCATTTCGTTGGAAGCTAATTTTTTGTGCTCTGTGGTGATTTCGTTGGAAGCGAATTTTTTTTGTTCTCGGGTGTTTTCATTGAAAGAGAATTTTTTGTGTTCTAGGGTGATTTCGTTGGAAGCGAATTTTTTGTGCTAAGGGTGATTTCTTTGGAAGCGAATATTTGTGTTCTCAGGAGATTTCGTTGGAAGCGAATTTTTTTTCTTCTGGGGTAATATCGTTGGAAGCGAATTTTTTGTGTTCTTGGGTATTTAGTTGGAAGCGAATTTTTTGTGCTGTCTGGTGATTTTGTTTGAAGCGAATTTTTTCTCTTCAGGGTTAATTTCGTTGGAAGCTAATTTTTTGTGTTCTGGTGTGATAACATTGGGAATGAATATTTCGTGCTCTGTGGTGACTACGATAGAAGCAAATTTTTTCTCTCCTGGGGTAATTTCGTTGAAAGGGAATTTTTTGTGCTCTAGGATGATTTCGTTGATATCGAATTTTTTGTGCTTTAGGGTGATTTTGTTGGAAGCGAATTTTTTGTGCTTTGGGGTGATTTCGTTGGAAGCAAATGTTTTCTGCTCTGGGATAATTTCGTTGGACGAGAATATTTTTAAGTATGGGGTGATTTCGTTAGAAGCATGTTTTCTGTGCTCAGGAGTCATTTCGTTGGAAGCGAATGTTTTATGTTCTCGGGTGATTTCGTTGGAAGCGAATTTTTTGTGTTCTTGGGTGATTTCGATGGAAGCAAATGTTTGAAGTAGGGGGTCATTTCGTTCGAGGCGTGTTTTCTAGCTATGGAGTCATTTCATTGGAAGCAAATTTTTTGTGCTCTGTGGTGATTTCGTTGGAAGCGAATTTTTTGTGTTCTGGGGTAATTTCATTGGAAGCAAATTTTTTGTGTTCTCGGGTGATTTTGAAGAAAGCCAATTTTTTGTGTTCCAGGGTGATTTCGTTGGAAACGAATTTTTTGTGCTCTGGGGCGATTTTGTTGGAAGAGTATTTCTTGTGTTCTGGGGTAATTTTGTTGTAATCGAATTTTTTGAGCTCTGGGGTTATTTCCTTGAAAGAAAAAGATTTTGTTCTGGGGTGATTTTGTTGGAAGCGAATTTTTTGTGTCTGGGGTGATTTCGTTGGAGGCGAATTCTTTGTGTCTCCGGTTTTTTCGAATGAAGCAAATTTTTGAAATAGGGGGTCATTTCGTTGGAAGCCTGTTTTCTGTGCTCTGGAGTCTTTTTATTGGATGTGAATTTTTGTCTTTTCCGGTGATTTCGATGGAAGCTAAATTTTTGTTTTCTGGGGTCATTTCATTGGAACCGTGTTTTCTGTGCTCTGGAGTCATTTCATTGGATGCAAATTTTTTGTGTTCTAGGATGATTTCGTTGGAAACGAATTTTTTGTGTTTTCGGGTGATTTCTTTGGTAGCGTTTTTTCTGTGTTCTGGAGTCATTTCGTTGGAAGCGAAATTTTTGTGTTCTGCGGTGATTTCTTTGGGAGCAAAGTTTTGTGTTCTTGGGTGATTTCAATGGAAGCAAATTTTTTCAGTTCTGGGGTAATTTCGTTGGAAGCCAATATTTGTGTTCCTGGGTGATTTTGTTGGAAGGGAATTTTTTGTGCTCTGGGTTGATTTGGTTGGAAGTAATTTTTTTCTATTCTGGGGTAATTTCGTTGGATGCGAATTTTTTGTGTTCTTCGGTGATTTCGTTGGAAGCGAATATTTGTGTTTTTGCTTGATTTGGTCGCAAGCAAATATTTGTGTTCTCAGGAGATTTTGTTGCAAGCTAATTTTTTGTCTTTTGGGGTAATTTCATTGGAAGCTAATTTTTTGTGTTCGCTGGTTTTTCCGATGGAAGAAAATTTTTCAAGTAGGGGGTCATTTCGTTGGAAGTGTGTTTTCTGTGCTCTGGAGTCTTTTCGTTGGATGTGAATTTTTGTGTTTTGCGGTGATTTCGATGGAAGCGAATTTTTTATGTTCTAGGGTGATTTCGTTGGAAGTGAAATTTTTGTTTTCTGGGGTCATTTCATTGGAAGCGTGTTTTCTGTGCTCTGGAGTCATTTCTTTGGAAGCGAATTTTTTTGTGTTCTCGGGTGATTTCGTTGAAAGCGAATTTTTTATGTTCTAGGGTGATTTTGTTGGAAGCAATTTTTTTGTGCTCAGGAGGGCTTTAGTTGGAAGCGTGTTTTCTGTGCTCTGGAGTCATTTCTTTGGAAGCAAATTTTTTGTGCTCTGGGGTGATTTTGTTGGAAGCGAATTTTTTGTGTTCTCTGTTTTTTTCAATTGAAGCAAATTTTTGAAGTAGGGGGTCATTTCGTTGGAAGCGTGTTTTCATTGCTCTGGAGTCATTTGTTGGAAGCCAATTTTTTGTGCTCTGGGGTGATTTCTATGGAAGCAAATTTTTTGTGTTCTCTGGTGATTTCGTTGAAAGCGAATATTTGTGTTCCCAGGTGATTTCATTGGAAGCGAATTTTTTGTCTTCTGGGGTAATATCGTTGGAAGAGAATTTTTTGTGTTCTCCGGTTTTTTTCGATGGAAGCAAATTTTTGAAATACGGGGTCATTTCGTTGGAAGCGTGTTTTCTGTGCTCTGGAGTCACTTCGTTGGAAGCGAATTTTGCTCTCGGGTGATTTCTTTGGAAGCGAATTTTTTGTGTTCTCGCGTGATTTCGTTGAAAGGGAATTTTTGCGTTCTAGGGTGATTTCGTTGGAAGCGAATATTTTGTGCTCTGGGATGATATTTTTGGAAGCGAAAATTTGTGTTCTCAGGAGATTTCGTTGGAAAAGAATTTTTTGTCTTCTGGGTTAATATCGTTGGAAGAGAATTTTTTGTGTTCTCCGGTTTTTTGATGGAAGCAAATTTTTGAAGTAGGGGGTCATTTCGTTTGTAACGTGTTTTCTGTGCTCTGAAGTCGTTTCTTTGGAAGCGAATTTTTTGTGTTCTGGGGTGATTTCTTTGGAAGCGAATTTTTTGTGTTCTGTGGTAATTTCGTTGGAAGCGAATTTTTTGTGCTTTGGGGTGATTTCGTTGGAAGCGAATTTCTTGTGTTCTGGGGTATTTTAGTTGGAAGCTATTTTTTGTGTTTTAAGGTGATTTCGATGGAAGCAAATTTTTGAAGTATGGGTAATTTCATTGGAAGCGAATTTTTTTGTATTCTCGGGTGATTTCGGTGGTCCCGAATGTCTTGTGTTCTGGGTAGATGTCGTTGGAAGCAAATTTTTTGTGTTCTGGGGTAAGTATGTTGGAAGCAAATTTTTTGTGTTCTGGGGTGATTTTGTTGGAAGCCAATTTTTTGTGTTCTAGGGTGATTTCTTTGGAAGCAATTTTTTGTGCTCTGCGGGAATTTCGTTGGAAGCGAATTTTTTGTGTTCTGGGGGATTTCGATGGAAGTAAAAATTTTCCGTTCTGGGGTAATTTCGTTGGAAGCCAATATTTGTGTTCTCGGGTGATTTTTTTGGAAGGGAATTTTTCGTGCTCTGGCTTGATTTGGG
This sequence comes from Meriones unguiculatus, assembly GCF_030254825.1. Taxonomy (NCBI): domain Eukaryota; kingdom Metazoa; phylum Chordata; class Mammalia; order Rodentia; family Muridae; genus Meriones; species Meriones unguiculatus. The sequence continues at coordinate 65,989,822 of NC_083353.1, forward strand.
TGGAAGTAAATTTACCTATTCTGGGGTAATTTCTTTGGAAGCGAATTTTTTCTGTTCTCGGGTGATTTGGATAGAAGCACATTTTTTGTGTTCTGGGTTGATTTTGTTGGAAGCGAATTTTTTGTGCTCTTGGGTGATTTCATTGGAAGCGTGTTTTCTGTGTTTTGGAGTCATTTCGTTGGAAGGGAAATTTTTATGTTCTGTGTGATTTCTTTGGATGCGAATTTTTTGTGTTCTGGGTTGATTTCGTTGGACGCGAATTTTTTGTGTTCTCAGGTGATTTCGTTGAAAGTGAATTTTTTTTTTTTTTTTTTTTTTGCCTTGGGTAAATTCGTTGGAAGCGAATTTTTTGTGCTCTGGGTTGATTTCTTTGGAAGGGAATATTTGTGTTCTCAGGAGATTTCATTGGAAGCAAATTTTTTGTGCTTTAGGGTGATTTCATTGGAAGCTAATATTTGTGTTCCCGGGTGATTTCGTTAGAAACGAATTTTTTCTGTTCTCGGGTGATTTCGATGGAAGGAAATTGTTTGTGTTCTGGGTTGATTTCGTTGGAAGCGAATTTTTTGTGTTCTGGGGCAATTTAGTTGGAAGCGAATTTTTTTGAAGTATGGGGTGATTTCATTGGAAGCGTGTTTTCTGTGCTCTGGAGTCATTTCTTTGGAATCAAATTTTTTGTGTTCTGGGGTGATTTCGTTGGAAGCGAATTTTTTGTGTTCTTAGGTGATTTCGATGGAAGCAAATTTTTGAAGTATGGGCTCATTTCGTTGAAAGCGAATTTTTTGTGCTTGGTGTGATTTTGTTGGAAGCGAATTTTTTGTGCTCTGGGGTGATTTCTTTGTAAGCGAATATTTGTCTTCTCAGGACATTTCTTTGCAAGCGAATTTTTTGTGTTCTGGGGTAATTTCGTGGAAGTGAATTTTTGTGTTCTGGGGTGATTTTGATGGAAGCGAATATTTTGTGTTCTGGGTTGATTTCGTTGGAAGACAATTTTTTGTGTTCTGGGGCAATTTTTTGAAAGCGAATTTTTTTGAATTATGGGGTGATTTTGTTGGAAGCGTATTTTCTGTGCATTGGAGTCATTTCTTTGGAAGCAAATTTTTTGTGTTCTGGGGTGATTTTGTTGGAAGCAATTTTTTTTGTGCTCTGCGGAGATTTCTATGGAAGCGAATTTTTTTGTATTCTGGGGTAATTTCTTTGGAAGCGAATTTTTTCTGTTCTCAGGTGATTTGGATAGAAGCAAATTTTTTGTGTTCTAGGTTGATTTCATTGGAAGCGAATTTTTTGTGCTCTGGGGTGATTTCATTGGAAGCGTGTTTTCTGTGTTTTGGAGTCATTTCATTGGAAGGGAAATTTTTGTGTTCTGAGTGATTTCTTTGGATGTGAATTTTTTGTGTTCTGGGTTGATTTCATTGGACACGAATTTTTTGTGTTCTCAGGTGATTTCGTTGAAAGTGAAGTTTTTTTCCTTAGGGTTATTTTTTGGAAGCAAATTTTTGGTGCTCTGGGGTGATTTCTTTGGAAGCGAATATTTGTGTTCTCAGGAGATTTCGTTGGAAAAGAATTTTTTGATTTTAGGGTGATTTCATTGGAAGCTAATATTTGTGTTCCCGGGTGATTTCGTTAGAAGCGAATTTTTTCTGTTCTCGGGTGATTTCGATGGAAGCAAATTTTTTGTGTTCTGGGTTGATTTCGTTGGAAGCGAATTTTTTGTGTTCTGGGGCAATTTAGTTTGAAGTGAATTTTTCTGAAGTATGGGGTGATTTCATTGGAAGCATGTTTTCTGTGCTCCTGAGTCATTTCTTTGGAAGCAAATTTTTTGTGTTCTGGGGTGATTTCCTTGGAAGCAAATTTTTGTGTTCTGGGGTGATTTCCTTGGAAGCAAATTTTTGTGTTCTGGGGTAATTTCTTTGGAAGTGAATTTTTTGTGTTCTCGGGTGATTTCGATGAAGCAAATTTTTCAAGTATGGGCTCATTTCATTGAAAGCGAGTTTTTTGTGCTTGGGGTGATTTCATCGGAAGCGAATTTTTTGTGCTCTGGGGTGATTTCTTTGGAAGCAAATATTTGTCTTCTCAGGAGATTTCTTTGCAAGCGATTTTTTTGTGTTCTGGGGTAATTTCGTTGGAAGCGAATTTTTTGTGTTCTCAGGTAATTTCGATGGAAGCAAATTTTTGAAGTATAGGGACATTTCGTTGGAAGCGAATTTTTTATGTTCCTGGGTGATTTCGTTGGATGCAAATATTTGTGTTCCCTGGTGATTTCATTGGAAGCTAATTTTTCATGTTCTGGGGTATTTTTGTTGGAAGCGAATTTTTTTCTGTTCTCGGGTGATTTCAATAGAAGCAAATTTTTCGTGTTCTGGGTTGATTTCTTTGGAAGTAAATTTTTTGTGTGTTGGGGTGATTTCGTTGGAAGCGATTTTTTGTGTTCTGGGGTGATTTCGATGGAAGCAAACTTTTTCCATTCTGGGGTAATTTCGTGGGAAGCCAATATTTGTGTTCTCGGGTGATTTTGTTGGAAGGGAATTTTTTGTGCTCTAGGTTGATTTGGTTGGAAGTAAATTTTTTCAATTCTCGGGTAATTTCGTTGTATGTGAATTTTTTGTGTTCTCGGGTGATTTCGTTGAAAGTGAATTTTTTTTGCTTTCGGGTGATTTCGTTGAAAGCGAATTTTTTGTGCTCTGTGGTGATTTCTTTGGAAGCGAATTTTTTGTGTTCTGGGGTGATTTTATTGGAAGCGAATTTTTTGTGTTCTAGGGTGATTTCGTTGGAAGCGAATTTTTTGTGTTCTCTGTTTTTTTCGATGGAAGCAAATTTTTGAAGTAGGGGGTCATTTCATTGGAAGCATGTTTTCTGTACTCTGGAGCCATTTCGTTGGAAGGGAATTTCTTCTATTCTGGGGTAATTTCGTTGGAAGCGAATTTTTTTGTGTTCTCGGGTGATTTCGATGGAAGCGATTTTTTTATGTTGTAGCGTGATTTCGTTGGAAGCTAATATTTTTGTTCTCGTGTGATTTCATTGGATGCGAATTTTTGGTGGTCTGGTGTAATGTCTTTGGAAGCGAATTTTTTCTGTTCTCGGGTGATTTCGATGTAAGCAAATTTTTTGTGTTATGGGTTCATGTCGTTGGAAGCGAATTTTTTGTGTTCTGGGGTAATTTCGTTTGAAGCAAATTTTTGGTGTTCTTGGGTGATTTCGATGGAAGCAAATTTTTGAAGTATGGGATCATTTCTTTGGAAGCGTGTTTTCTGTACTCTGAAGTCTTTTCGTTGGCAGCGAATTTTTTGGGCTCTGCGGTGATTTCTTTGGAAGCGAATATTTTGTGTTCTCGGGTGATTTCGTTGAAAGCGAATTTTTTATGTTCTAGGGTAATTTCGAAAAAGCGAATTTTTTGAGCTCTGGGGTGATTTGGTTGGAAGTGAATTTTTTGTCTTCTGTGGTGATTTCGATGGAAGCGAATTTTTTATGTTCTAGGGTGATTTCGTTGGAAGCGAATTTTTTGTGTTCTAGGGTAATTTCATTTGAAGCTTCTTTTCTGTGCTCTGGAGTCATTTCGTTGGAAGCGAATTTTTTGTGCTCTGCGGTGATTTCGTTGGAAGCGAATTTTTTGTGTTCTCTGGGGATTTCGATGGAAGCGTATTTTTGAAATATGGGGTCATTTCATTGGAATCATATTTTCTGTGCTCTGGAGTCTTTTCTTTGGAAGCGAATTTTTTGTGCTCTGTGGTGATTTCGTTGGAAGCGAATTTTTTGTGTTCTCGGGTGATTTCGTAGAAAGGGAATTTTTGTGTTCTAGGGTGATTTAATTGGAAGCAATTTTTTTCTGATCTGGGATGATATCTTTGGAAGTGAATATTGGTGTTCTCAGGAGATTTCCTTGGAAAAGATTTTTTTGTCTTCTGGGGTAATATCTTTAAAAGAGAATTTTTTGTGTACTACGGTCTTTTCGATGGAAGCAAATTTTTGAAGTAGAGGGTCATTTCGTTGGACGCGTGTTTTCTGTGCTCTGGAGTCATTTCTTTGGAAGCTAATTTTTTGTGCTCTGCGGTGATTTCGTTGGAAGCGAATATTTTCTTCTCAGGAGATTTCGTTGCATGCAAATTTTTTGTGTTCTCCGGTGATTTCGTTGGCAGCGAATATTTGTGTTCTCAGACGATTTCGTTGCAAGCGAATTTTTTGTGTTCTCCGGTTTTTTGGATGGAAGTAAATTTTTGAAGTATGGGGTCATTTCTTTTGAAGCATGTTTTCTGTGCTCTGGAGTAATTTCGTTGGAAGGGAATTTTTTTTGCTCTGGGGTGAATTCGTTTGAAGCGAATATTTGTGTTCTTAGGAGATTTCATTGCAAGCGAATTATTTGTGTTCTTAGGTGATTTCGTTGAAAGGGAATTTTTTGTGTTCTCGGGTGATTTCGTTGAAAGGGAATTTTTTGTGTTCTAGGGAGATTTCGTTGGAAGCGAATTTTTTGGTGCTCTGCGATGATTTCTGTGAAAGCGAATATATGTGTGCTCAGAAGATTTCGTTGCAAGCGAATTCTTTGTGTTCTGGGGTAATTTCGTTGGAAGCGAATTTTTTGTGTTTTTGGGTGATTTCGATGGAAGCAAATTTTTGAAGTATGGGGTCATTTCGTTGGAAGCATGTTTTCTGTGCTCTGGAGTCATTTCGTTGGCAGCGAATTATTTGTGCTCTGGGGTGTTTTCGTTGGAAGCGAATTTTTTATCTTCTGTGGTGATTTCAAAGGAAGCGAATTTTTTATGTTCTAGGGTGATTTCATTTGAAGCTTGTTTTCTGTGCTCTGGAGTCATTTCGTTGGAAGCGAATTCTTTGTGCTCTGGGGTGATTTCATTGGAAACAAATTTTTTGTTTTCTGTGGTGATTTCCATGGAAGCGAATTTTTTATGTACTAGGGTGATTTCGTTGGAATAATTTTTGTGTTCTGGATTCATTTTTTTGGAAGCGTGTTTTCTGTGCTTTGGAGTCATTTCGGTGGAAGCAAATTTTTTCTGCTCTGGGGTGATTTCTTTGGAAGGAATTTTTTTTGTTCTAGGGTGATTTCGTTGGGAGCGAAATTTTGTGCCATGTGATGATATCTTTGGAAGAGAATATTTGTGTTCTCAGGAGATTTCGTTGGAAAAGAATATTTTGTCTTCTGGGGTAATATGGTTGGAAGCGAATTTTTTGTGTTCTCGGGTTTTTTCGATGGATGCAAATTTTTGAAGTAGGGGGTCATTTCGTTGGAAGCATGTATTCTGTGCTCTGGAGTCATTTCATTGGAAACGATTTTTTTGTGCTCCGTGGTGATTTCGTTTGAAGCGAATATTTGTGTTCTGAGGAGATTTCGTTGCAAACGAATTTTTTGTGTTCTGGGGTAATTTCGTTGGAAGCGAATTTTTTCTGTTCTCGGGTGATTTCGTTGAAAGCAAATTTTTTATGTTCTATGGTGATTTCTTTGGAAGTGAATTTTTTTTGTCTTCTGGGGTCCTTTCATTGGAAGCGTGTTTTCTGTGCTCTGCAGTCATTTCATTGGAACCAAATTTTTTGTGTTCTGGGGTAATTTCTTTGGAAGCGAATTTTTTTGTGTTCTGGGGTAATTTCGTTGGAAGAGAATATTTTGTATTCTCGGGTGATTTCGATGGAAGCAAATTTTTGAAGTATGGTATCATTTCGTTCGAAACGTGTTTTCTGTGCTCTGGAGTCAGTTCGTTGGAAGCGAATTTTTTGTGCTCTGGTGTGATTTGGTTGGAAGCGAATTTTTTGTGTTCTCAGGTGATTTCCATAAAAGCTAATTTTTTGTGTTCTAGCGTGATTTCATTGGAAGCGAATTTTTTGTGTTCTGGGGTGATTTCGATGGGAGCAAGTTTTTTCTGTTCTGTGGTAATTTCGTTGGACGTGAATTTTTTGTGTTCTCAGGTGATTTCGTTGAAAGGGAATTTTTTATGTTCTAGGGTGATTTCATTCGAAGCGAATTTTTTGTGCTCTGGGGTGATTTGGTTAGAAGCGAATTTTTTGTCTTCTGTGGTGATTTCTATGGAAGTGAATTTTTTATGTTCTAGGGTGATTTCGTTGGAGGCGAATTTTTTGTGTTCTGGGGTTATTTCATTGGAAGCGTTTTTTTGTGTGCTCTGGAGTCATTTTGTTGGAAGCGAATTTTTTGTGCTATGTGGTAATTTCGTTGGAAGCGAATATTTTGTGTTCTTGGGTGATTTCGTTGAAAGGGAATTTTTTGTGTTCTAGGGTGATTTCGTTGGAAATGAATTTTTTGTGATCTGGGATGTTTTCTTTGGAAGCGAATATTTGTGTTCTCAGGAGATTTAGTTGCAAGCGAAATTTTGTGTTCTGGGGTAATTTCGTTGGAATCAAATTTTTGTTTTCTCCGGTTTTTTCGATGGAAGCAAATTTTTCAAGTATGGACTCATTGCGTTGAAAACTAATTTTTTGTGCTTGGGGTGATTTCGTTGGAAGCGAATTTTTTGTGCTTTGGGGTGATTTCTTTGGAAGCGAATATTTGTCTTCTCAGGAGATTTCTTTGCAAGCGAATTTTTTGTGTTCTGTGGTGATTTCTATGGAAGTGAATTTTTTATGTTCTAGGGTGATTTCGTTGGAGGCGAATTTTTTGTGTTCTGGGGTTATTTCATTGGAAGCGTTTTTTGTGTGCTCTGGAGTCATTTTGTTGGAAGCGAATTTTTTGTGCTATGTGGTAATTTCGTTGGAAGCGAATTTTTTGTGTTCTCTGGGGATTTTGATGGAAGCGAATTTTTGAAATATGGGGTCATTTTGTTGGAATCATGTTTTCTGTGCCCTGGAGTCATTTCTTTGGAAGCGAATTTTTTGTGCTCTTTGGTGATTTTGTTGGAAGCGAATATTTGTGTTCTCGGGTGATTTCGTTGAAAGGGAATTTTTGTGTTCTAGGGTGATTTAATTGGAAGCAATTTTTTTCTGATCTGGGATGATATCTTTGGAAGTGAATATTGGTGTTCTCAGGAGATTTCCTTGGAAAAGATTTTTTTGTCTTCTGGGGTAATATCTTTAAAAGAGAATTTTTTGTGTACTACGGTCTTTTCGATGGAAGCAAATTTTTGAAGTAGGGGGTCATTTCATTGGAAGCGTGTTTTCGGTGCTCTGGAGTCATTTCGTTGGAAGCGAATTTTTTGTGCTCTGCCGTGATTTCGTTGGAAGCGAATATTTGTGTTCTCAGGAGATTTCATTGCAAACGAATTTTTTGTGTTCTGGGGTGATTTCGTTGGAAGCGAATATTTGTGTTCTCAGGAGATTTCGTTGGAAGCGAATTTTTTGTGTTCTGGGGTGATTTCGATGGAAGCAAATTTTTGAAGTATGTGGTCATTTCGTTGGAAGCGTTTTTTCTGTGCTCAGGAGTCATTTGGTTGGAAGCGAATTTTTTTGTGCTCTGGGGTGATTTCTTTGGAAGCGAATTTTTTGTGTTCTCGGGTGATTTCGATGGAAGCAAATTTTTGAAGTATGGGGTCTTTTCTTTGGAAGCGTGTTTTCTGTGCTCTGGAGTCACTTATTTGGAAGCGAATTTTTTGTGTTCTGGTGTGATTCCGTTGGAAGCAAATATATGTGTTCTCAGACGATTTTGTTGCAAGCGAATTTTTTGGGTTCTGGGGTAATTTCGTTGGAAGCAAATTTTTTATGTTCTCGGATGATTTCAATGGAAGCAAATTTTTGAAGTTTGGGGTCATTTTGTTGGAAGTGTGTTTTCTGTGCTCTGGAGTCATTTCGTTGGCAGCGAATTTTTTATGTTTAAGAGTGATTCCTTTGGAAGCGAATTTTTTGTGCTCTGGGGTGATTTCCTTGGAAGTGAATATTTTCTTCTAAGGAGATTTCGTTGCAAGCAAATTTTTTGTGTTCTCAGGTGATTTCGTTGGCAGCGAATATTTGTGTTCTATGAAGATTTCGTTGCAAGCGAATTTTTTGTGTTCTCCGTTTTTTTCTATGGAAGTAAATTTTTGAAGTATGGGGTCATTTCTTTTGAAGCATGTTTTCTGTGCTCTGGAGTCATTTTGTTGGAAGGGAATTCTTTTTGTTCTGGGGTGAATTCGTTTGAAGCGAATATTTGTGTTCTTAGGAGATTTCATTGCAAGCGAATTATTTGTGTTCTAAGGTGATTTCGTTGAAAGGGAATTTTTTTGTGTTCTCGGGTGATTTCGTTGAAAGGGAATTTTTTGTGTTCTAGGGAGATTTCGTTGGAAGCAAATTTTTTGTGCTCTGCGATGATTTCTGTGGAAGCGAATATATGTGTGCTCAGAAAATTTCGTTGCAAGCGAATTTTTTGTGTTCTGGGGTAATTTCATTGGAAGCGAATTTTTTGTGTTCTCCGGTTTTTTCGATGGAAGCAATTTTTTGAAGTAAGGGGTCATTTCGTTGGAAGCGTGTTTTCTGTGCTCTGGAGTCATTTCGTTGGCAGCAAATTTTTTGTGCTCTGGGGTGATTTCGTTGGAAGTGAATATTTTGTGTTCTCGGGTGATTTTGTTGAATGCGAATTTTTTATGTTCTAGGGTAATTTCGTAAAAGCGAATTTTTTGAGCTCTGGGGTGATTTGGTTGGAAGCGAATTTTTTGTCTTCTGTGGTGATTTCGAAGGAAGCGAATTTTTTATGTTCTATGGTGATTTCGTTGGAAGCGAATTTTTTGTGTTCTGGGGTAATTTCATTTGAAGCTTGTTTTCTGTGCTCTGGAGTCATTTTGTTGGAAGCGAATTCTTTGTGCTCTGGGGGTGATTTCATTGGAAACGAATTTTTTGTCTTATGTGGTGATTTCGAAGGAAGCGAATTTTTTATGTTCTGTGTTGATTTCTTTGGAAGCGAATTTTTTTGTGTTCTGGGGTAATTTCGTTGGAAGAGAATATTTTGTATTCTCAGGTGATTTCGTTGGAAGCAAATTTTTGAAGTATGGTATCATTTCATTCGAAACGTGTTTTCTGTGCTCTGGAGTCATTTCTTTGGAAGCGATTTTTTGTGTTCTCAGGTGATTTATTTGAAAGCGAATTTTTTATGTTCTAGGGTGATTTTGTTGGAAGCGAATTTTTTGTGCTCAGGAGGTCTTTAGTTGGAAGCGTGTTTTCTTGTGCTCTGGAGTTATTTCGTTGGAAGCAAATTTTTTTGTGCTCTGGGGTGATTTTGTTGGAAGCGAATTTTTTGTGTTCTGGGATAATTTCGTTGGAAGGAAATTTTTTGTTTTCTGGGTTGATTTCGTTGGACACGAATTTTTTTGTTCTGGGGTGATTTCGTTGAAAGCAAATTTTGAGTGCTCTAGGTTGATTTCGTTGGAAGGGAATTTTTTGTGCTCTGGGTTGATTTCGTTGGAAGCAAATTTTTTCTGTTCTGGGGTAATTTCGTTGGAAGTGATTTTGAAGTATGGGGTGATTTCGTTAGTAGCTTGTTTTCTGTGTTCTGGAGTCATTTTGTTGGAAGCGAATATTTGTGTTCCGAGTGATTTTGTTGGAAGCGAATTTTTTGTGTTCTGTGGACAGAAAACACGCTTCCAAAGAAATGACCCCCCTCTTCAAAAATTTGCTTCCATCAAAAAAACCAGAAAAAACAAAAAATTCACGTCCAACGAAATTACCACAGAACAGAAAAAATTTGCTTCCATAGAAATCACCACAGAATACAAAAAATTCGCTTCCAATGAAATCTCCTGAGAACACAAATAGTTGCTTCCAAAGAAATCATCCCAGAGCCCAAACAAGTTCGCTTACAATGAAATCACCCCAGAGCGCAAAAAATTCCCTTCCAACGAAATGACTCCAAAGCACAGAAAACACGATTATACCGAAATGACCCCCTACTTCAAAAATTTGCTTACATCGAAAAAACTGGAGAACACAAAAAATTCACTTCCATCGAAGTCACCCCAGAACACAGAAAATTCTCTTCCAACGAAATCACCCTAGAAAACAAAAACTTCCCTTTCAACGAAATCACCCGAGAACACAAAAAATTTGCTTCAAACTAAATTACCCCTGAACACAAGAAATTCGCTTCCAACGAAATCACCCCAAAGCACATAAAATAGCTTCCAACGAAATGTCCCCATACTTCAAAAATTTTCTTCCATCGAAATCACCTGAGAACACAAAATAATTCGCTTCCAACCAAATTACCCCAGAACACAAAACATTCACTTCCAACGAAATCACCCCTGAACACAAATATTTCGCTTCGAACGGGATGACCCCCTACTTCAAAAATGTGCTTCCATCAAAAAAACCAGAGAACACAAAAAAATTTGCTTCCAACGAAATTACCCCAGAACACAAAAAATTCACTTCCAACAAAATCTCCTGAGGACACAAATATTCGCTTCCAAAGAAATTACCCCAGAGCACAAAAAATCCGCATCCAATGAAATCACCCTAAAGCAAAAAAAATTCACTTTCAACGAAATCACCTGAGAACAAAAAAAGTCACGTCCAACGAAATTACCCCAGAATAGAAAAAAATTTACTTCCAACCAAATCAACCCAGAGCACAAAAAATTCACTTCCAACAAAATCACCCGAGAACAAAAATATTGGCTTCTAAAGAAATTACCCCAGAATGCAAAAAAATTGCTTCCAACGAAATCACCCCAGAGCACAAAAAATTCCCTTCCAATAAATCACCTGAGAACAAAAATATTGGCTTCCCACAAAATTACCCCAGAACGGAAAAAATTTCCTTCCATCGAAATCACCGCAGAACACAAAAAATTCGCTTCCAACGAAATGACTCCAGAGCACAGAAAACACGCTTCCAATGAAATCACCCCAGAACACAAAAAATTTGCTTCCAAAGAAATCAACCCAGAACACAAAAAATTCGCTTCCAACGAAATCACCCTAGAACACAAAACATTCCCTTTCAACGAAATCACCCAAGAACACAAAAAATTCGCTTCCAACGAAATGACTCCAGAGCACAGAAAACACACTTCGAACGAAATGATACCATACTTCAAAAATTTGCTTCCATCGAAATCACCCGAGAACACAAAAAATTCGCTTCCAACGAAATTTCCCCAAAACACAAAAACTTCACCTGCAACGAAATCACCCCAGAACACAAAAAATTCGCTTCCAACGAAATGACTCCAGAGCACAGAAAACAGGCTTCCAACGAAATGACCACAGAACACAAAAAATTCCCTTTTAACAAAATCACCCGAGAAAACAAAAAATTCGCTTCCAACGAAATGACTCCAGAGCACAGAAAACATGCTGCCAACGAAATGACACCCTACTTCAAATATTTGCTTCCATTAAAAAAACCAGAGAACACAAAAAATTCGCTTCCAATGAAATTACCTTAGAACACAAAAAATTCGCTTCCAACAAAATCACCCCAGAACACAAAAAAATCGCTTCCAAGGAAATGACTCCAGAGCACAAAAAATTCACTTTCAACGAAATCACCCAAGAAAACAAAAAATTCGCTTCCAACAAAATCACCCCCGAGCACCAAAAATTTGCTTCCAACGAAATGACTCCAGAGCACAGAAAACGAGCTTCCAACGAAATGAAACCATATTTCAAAAATTTGCTTCCATTGAAATCACCCGAGAACACAAAAAATTCGCTTTCAACGAAATTACCCCAGAACACAAAATATTCGCTTCCAACGAAATCTCCTGAGAACACAAATATTCGCTTCGAAAGAAATCATCCCAGAGCACAAAAAAATTCGCTTCCAACGAAATCACCCTAGAACACAAATAATTCTCTTTCAAAGAAATCACCCGAGAATACAAAAAATTCACCTCCAACGAAATTACCAGAGAACAGAAAAAGTTTGCTTCCATCTAAATCACCGCAGAACACCAAAAATTTGCTTCCAACAAAATCACCCAGGAACACAAAAAATTCGCTCCAACAAAATGACTCCAGAGCACAGGAAACCAGCTTCGAACGAAATGATACCATACTTCAAAAATTTGCTTCCATCGAAATCACCCGACAACACAAAAAATTCGCTTCCATCGAAATTACCCCCGAATACAAAAATTCGCTTCCATCGAAATCACCACAGAACACAAAAAATTCGCTTCCAACAAAATCACCCTAGAGCACAAAAAATTCCCTTTCAACGAAATCACACTAGAACACAAAATATTCGCTTCCAACGAAATCAGCCCAAAGCACAAAATATTCCCTTCCAACGAAATTACTCCAGAGCACAGAAAACAAGCTTCCAACGAAATGACCACCTACTTCAAAAATTTGCTTCCATCGATAAAACCGGAGAACACAAAAAATTCGCTTGCAACGAAATCGTCTGAGAATACAAATATTCGCTTCCAACGAAATGACTCAAGAGCACAGAAAACACGCTTCGAACGAAATGATACCATACTTCCAAAATTTGCTTCCATTTTGAAATGACCCGAGAACACAAAAAATTCGCTTCCAATGAAATTACCCCAGAATACAAAAAATTTGCTTCCATGAAATCACCCCAGAACACAAAAAATGCGCTTCCACAGAAATAACTCCAGAGCATAGAAAACACACTTCCAACCAAATGACCCCATATTTCAAAAATTTGCTTCCATCGAAATCACCTGAAAACACAAAAAATTCGCTTCCAACGAAATTACCCCAGAATACAAAATATTTGCTTCCAACGAAATCTCCTGAGAACACAAATATTCGCTTCGAAAGAAATCATCACAGAGCACAAAAAAATTAGCTTCCAACGAAATCACAATAGAACACAAAAAATTCCCTTTCAACGAAATCACCCAAGAACACAAAAAAATCACGTCCAAAGAAATTACCACAGAATAGAAAAAATTTGCTTCCATCGAAATCACCCCAGAACACAATAAATTCGCCTCCAAGGAAATCACCCTAGAACACAATAAATTCGCTTCCAACGAAATCACCCTAGAACAGAAAAACTCCCTTTAAACGAAATCACCCTAGAACACAAAAAATTCGCTCCAACGAAATGACTGCAGAGCACAGAAAACACGCTTCGAACAATTGATACCATACTTCAAAAATTTACTTCCATCGAAATCACCCGAGAACAAAAAAATTCGCTTCCAACGAAATTAGCCCAGAACACAAAAAATTTGCTTCCAACGAAATCACCCAGAACACAAAAAATTTGCTTCCAACGAAATCACCCCAGAGCACAAAAAATTCGCTTCCATCGAAATGACTCCAAGCACAGAAAACATGCTTCCAACTAAATGACCCCAGAACACTAAAAATTCGCGGCCAAAGAAATCACCCGAGAACACAAAAAATTCGCTTTCAACGAAATCACCCGAACACAAAAAATTCACTTCCAACGAAATCACCACAGAGTACCAAAAATTCGCTTCCAACAAAATGACTCCAGAGCACAGAAAACATGCTTCCAACGAAATGACACACTATTTCAAAATTTGCTTCCATCGAAAAGACCGGAGAACAGAAAAAATTCTCTTCCAACGATATTACCCCAGAAGACAAAAAAATTCTTTTCCAACGAAAACTCCTGAGAACACAAATATTCGCTTCCAAAGATATCATCCCAGAGCACAAAAAATTCCCTTTCAACGAAATCACCTGAGAACACAAAAATATCGCTTCCAATGAAATCACCCGAGAGCACAAAAAATTCGATTCCAACAAAATGACTCCAGAGCACAGAAAACAATTTACCAATGAAATGACCTGAGAACACAAAAAATTCGCTTCCAAAGAAATCACCCTAGAACATAAAAAATCGGCTTCCAATGAAATAACCACAGAAGACAAAAAATTCCCTTCCAATAAATCACCTGAGAACAATAAAATTCACGTCCAACGAAATTACCCCAGAATAGAAAAAATTTGCTTCCAACGAAATCACCCCAGAGCACAAAAAATTCCCTTCCAATAAATCACCTGAGAACAAAAATATTGGCTTCCCACAAAATTACACCAGTACGGAAAAAATTTCCTTCCATCAAAATCACCGCAGAACACAAAAAATTCGCTTCCAACGAAATGACTCCAGAGCACAGAAAACACGCTTCCAACGAAATCACCCCAGAACACAAAAAATTTGCTTCCAATGAAATGACTCCAGAGCACAGAAAACACGCTTTCAACGAAATCACCCCATACTTCCAAAAAATTCGCTTCCAACGAAATTGCCCCAGAACACAAAAAATTCTCTTCCAAAAAAATCAACCCTGAACACAAAATATTCGCTTCCATCGAAATCATACCAGAACACAAAAAATTCGCTTCCAAAGAAATTACTCCAGAACAGAACAAATTCGCTTCCAAGGAAATCACCCCAGAACACAAAAAATTCGCTTCCAACGAAATGACTCCAGAGCACAGAAAACATGCTTCCAACGAAATGACCCCCTACTTCAAAAATTTGCTTCCATCGAGAAAACCTGACAACACAAAAAATACACTTCCAACGAAAATACCCTAGAACACAAAAAATTCGCCTCCACTGAAATCATCCCAGAACACAAAAAATTCGCCTCCACTGAAATCATCCCAGAACACAAAAAATTCGCTTCCAACGAAATCATCACAGAACACAAAAAATTTGCTTCCAACGAAATCACCCTAGAACACAAAACATTCCCTTTCAACGAAATCACCGGAGAACACAAAAAATTCGCTTCCAACAAAATTACCCCGAACACAAAAATTCGCTTCTAACGAAATCACCCCAGGACACAAAAAATTCGCTTCCAACAAAATGACTCCAGAGCACAGAAAACACGCTTCCAACGAAATGACCCCAGAACACAAAAAATTCCCTTTCAACGAAATCACCACAGAACACAAAATATTTGTTTCCAACGAAATCACTCCAGAGCACAAAAAATTCGCTTCCAACGAAATGAATCCAGAGCACAGAAAACACGCTTCCAACGAAATGACGCCAAAACACTAAAAAATCCCTTTCAACGAAATCGCCCGAGAACACAAAAAATTTGCTTCCAAAGAAATTACCCCAGAACACAAAAAATTCACTTCCAATGAAATCACCCCAGATCTCAAAAACTTCATTTCCAAAGAAATCACACCAGAACAGAGAAAAATTCGCTTCTAACAAAATGACTCCAAAGGACATAAAACCGGCTTCCAAGAATATTACCACAGAAAACAAAAAATTCACTTTCAAATATATCACCCCAGAACACAAAAAATTCGCTTCCAACAATATCACCCCCAGAACACAAAAAATTCGCTTCCAAAGAAATCTCCTGAGAACACAAATATTCGCTTCCAAAGTAATCACCCCAGACCAGAGAAAACACGCTTCCAACGAAATCACCCCAGACCACCAAAAATTCGCTTCCAACGAAATCACCCCAGAACACAAAAAATTTGCTTCCAAAGAAATGAATCCAGAGCACAGAATACACGCTTCCAACGAAATGACACCAGAACACTAAAAATTCCCTTTCAACGATATCACCCTAGAACACAAAAAATTCGCTTCCAACGTAATTACCCCAGAAAACAAAAAATTCGCTTCCAAAGAAATCACACCAAAGCACCAAAAATTCCCTTCCAATGAAGTGACTCCAGAGCACAGAAAACACGCTTCCTACGAAATGACCCCCTACTTCAAAAATTTGCTTTCATCGAAAAAACCGGAGAACACAAAAAATTCGCTTCCAACGAAATCACCCAAGAACACAAAAAATTCGCTTCCAACGGAATGACTCTAGAGCACAGAAAACACGCTTCCAACGAAATGATCCCATACTTCAAAAATTTGCTTCCATCGAAAACACCTGAGAACACAAAAAATTCGCTTCCAACGAAATTACCCCAGAACACAAAAAATTTGCTTTCATGGAAATCACCGAAGAACACAAAAAATTGGCTTCCAACGAAATCACCCGAGAACACAAAATATTCGCTTCCTACGAACTTGCCCCAGAGCACAAAGAATTAACTTCCAACGAAATGACTCCAGAGCACAGAAAACACGCTTCCAACAAAATGATACCATACTTCAAAAATTTGCTTCCATCGAAATCACCCGAGAACACAAAAAATTCGCTTCCAACCAAATGACTCCTGAGCATAGAAAACACGCTACCAACGAAATGACCCCAGAATACAAAAAATTCGCTTCCATCAAAATCACCCTAGAACACAAATAGTTTGTTTCCAAAGAAATCACACCATACCACAAAAAATTCGCTACCAACGAAATCACCCCAGATCACAAAATCTTCATTTCCAACGAAATCACACCAGAACAGAGAAAAATTCACTTTTAACGAAATTACTCCAAAGGACATAAAACCCGCTTCCAACGAAATTACCCCAGATCACAAAATTCCCTTCCAATGAAATCACCCCAGAACACACACACAAAAAAATTTGCTTTCAATGAAATTACCCCAGAACGCAAAACATTCTCTTACAACAAAAACATTCCAGAGCAAAAAAATGCGTTTCCAACAAAATCACACCAGAACAGAGAAAAATTCGCTTCCAATGAAATGACTACAAAGGACATAAAACCCTCTTCCAACAAAATTACCCCAGAACACCAAAAATTCACTCCCACTGAAACCTCCCCAGAACACAAAAAAAATCGCTACGATAGAAATCAATCCAGAACACAAAAAATTCGCTTCCATCAAAAAACTCCAGAGCACAGGAAACACGCTTCCAAATAAATCACCCCATACTTCAAAAAATTCGCTAACAACGATATCATCCCAGACCCCAAAAAATTCGCTTCCATCGAAATCACCCTAGAACACAAAAATTCATTTTCAACGATATCACCCTAGAACACAAAAAATTCACGTCCAACGAAATTACCCCAGAACACAAGAAAATCGCTTCCAACGAAATTACCCGAGAACACAAAAATTGTGCTTCCAACAAAATCACCCCAGAGCACAAAAAATTCGATTCCAACGAAATGACTCCAGAGCACAGAAAACACGCTTCCAATGAAATGATACCATACTTCAAAAATTTGCTTCCATCGAAATCACCCGAGACACAAAAAATTCGCTTCCAACGAAATTTCCCCAGAACACAAAAACTTCGCCTGCAACGAAATCACTCCAGAACACAAAAAATTCGCTTCCAACAAAGTGAGTCCAGAGCACAGAAAACAGGCTTCCAACGAAATGACCACAGAACACAAAAATTCCCTTTTAACAAAATCACCCGAGAAAACAAAAAATTCGCTTCCAACGAAATGACTCCAGAGCACAGAAAACACGCTTCCAACGAAATGACTCCAGAGCACAGAAAACACGCTTCCAACGAAATGACCCCAGAACACAAAAAATTCCCTTTTAACGAAATCTCCCGAGAACACAAAAAATTCGCTTCCAACGAAATCACCCCAGAGCAACAAAAATTCCCTTCCAACGAAGTGAATCCAGAGCACAGAAAA
Source organism: Meriones unguiculatus (assembly GCF_030254825.1). Classification (NCBI taxonomy): domain Eukaryota; kingdom Metazoa; phylum Chordata; class Mammalia; order Rodentia; family Muridae; genus Meriones; species Meriones unguiculatus. The sequence goes on from NC_083353.1 coordinate 66,007,196, forward strand.
CACGCTTCCAACGAAATGACCCCCTACATCAAAAATTTGCTTCCATCGAAAAAACCTGAGAACACAAAAAATTCGCTTCTAACAACATTACCCCAGAACACAAAAAAATTCGCTTGCAACGAAATCTTCTGAGAACACAAATATTCGCTTCCAGGAAGTCACCCAAGAACACAAAAAATTCACTTCCAACGAAATGACTCCAGAGCACAGAAAACACGCTACGAACGAAATGATACCATACTTCAAAAATTTGTTTCCATTGAAATCACCCGAGAACACAAAATATTCGCTTCCAACGAAATCACCCCAGAACACAAAAAATTCGCTTGCAAGGAAATCTTCTGAGAACACAAATATTCGATTCCAAAGAAATCATCCCAGAGCACAAAAAAATTCGCTTCCAAAAAAAACACCCTAGAACACAAAAAATTCATGTCCAATGAAATTACCCCAGAAAACAAGAAAATCGCTTCCAACGAAATTACCCGAGAACACAAAAATTGCGCTTCCAACAAAATCACCCCAGAGCACAAAAAATTCGATTCCAACGAAATCACTCCAGAGCACAGAAAACACGCTTCCAATGAAATGATACCATACTTCAAAAATTTGCTTCCATCGAAATCAACCGAGAACACAAAAAGTTCGCTTCCAACGAAATTTCCCCAGAAGACAAAAATTGCTTCCAACGAAATCAAACCAGAACACAAAAAATTCGCTTCCAACGAAATGACTCCAGAGCACAGAAAACACGCTTCCAACGAAATGACCCCAGAACACAAAAAATTCCCTTTTAACGAAATCTCCCTAGAACACAAAAAATTCGCTTCCAACGAAATCACCCCAGAGCAACAAAAATTCCCTTCCAACGAAGTGAATCCAGAGCACAGAAAACACGCTTCCAACGAAATGACTAGCTACATCAAAAATTTGCTTCCATCAAAAAAACCTGAGAACACAAAAATTTCGCTTCCAACAACATTACCCCAGAACACAAAAAAATTCGCTTGCAACGAAATCTTCTGAGAACAAGAATATTCGCTTCCAGTAAGTCACCCAAGAACACAAAAAATTCGCTTCCAAAAAAATCACCCTAGAACACAAAAAATTGACGTCCAACGAAATTACCCCAGAACACAAGAAAATCGCTTCCAACGAAATTACCCGGGAACACAAAAAATTCACTTCCAACGAAATTATCCCTGAAAACAAAAAAAGCGTCTCCAACGAAATCACCCCAGAGCACAAAAAATTGGCTTCCAACGAAGTGACTCCAGAGCACAGAAAACACTCTTCCAACGAAATGACCCCATATTTCAAAAATTTGCTTTCATTGAAATAATATAAGAACACAGAAAATTCTCTTCCAAAGATATTACCCAAGAAGACCAAAAATTGTTTTCCCACGAAATCACCCGAGAAAACAAAAAATTCGCTTCCAACGAAATCACCCTAGAACATAAAAAATTCTCTTTAAACGAAATCACCCGAGGACACAAAAAATGTGCTTCCGACGAAATCACACCTGAGCACCAAAAATTCCCTTCCCATGAAGTGACTCCAGAGCACAGAAAACACGCTTCCAACGAAATGACCCCCTACTTCAAAAATTTGCTTCCATCTAAGAAAAAGGAGAACACAAAAAATTCTCTTCCAACGATATTACCCCAGAAGAAATAATTCTTTTCCAACGAAATCTCCTGAGAACACAAATATTCGCTTCCAAAGATATCATCCCAGAGCACAAAAAATTCGCTTCCAACGAAATCACTCTAAAACATAAAAAATTCGCTTCCATCGAAATTACCACAGAAGACAAAAATTTCGCTTCCAACAAAATCACCCCATAGCACAAAAAATTGTCTTCCAACGAAATGACTCTAGAGCACAGAAAACACGCTTCCAAGGAAATGATCCCATACTTGAAAAATTGGCTTCCAACGAAATCACCCGAGAACACAAAAAATTCACTTCCAACGAAATTATCCCAGAACACAAAAAATACGCTTCCAACGAAATCACCCCAGAGCACAAAAAATTCGCTTCCATCGAAATGACTCCAGAGCACAGAAAACACGCTTCCAACGAAATGACTCCCTACTTCAAAAATTTGCTTCCATTGAAAAATCCTGAGAGCACAAAAATTTCTATTCCAACGAAATTACACCAGAACACAAAAAATTCGCTTCCAACGAAATCACCTGAGAACAAAAATATTCGCTTCCAAAGAAAACATCCCAGAGAACAAAAAATTCGATTCCAACGAAATCACCCTCGAACACAAAAAATTCCCTTTCAACGAAATCACCCGAGAATACAAAAAATTCGCTTCCAACATAATCAACCCAGAGCACAAAAAATTCGATTCCGACAAAATGACTCCAGAGCACAGAAAATACCCTTCCACTGAAATGACCCCAGAACACCAAAAATTCGCTTTCAATGAAATCACCCTAGAACATAAAAAATTCGCTTCCATCGAAATCACCATAGAAGATAAAAAGTTCGCTTCCAACCAAATCACTCCAGAGTACAAAAAATTTGCTTCCAACGAAATCACCCTAGAACATAAAAAATTCGCTTTCAATGAAATTACCCCAGAACACAAAAAATTGGATTCCAACGAAATCTCCTGAGAACACAAATATTCGCTTCCAAAGAAAACATCCCAGAGCACAAAAAATTCGCTTCCAACGAAATCACCCCAGAACACCCAAAATTCCCTTTCAACGAAATGACCCCAGAACACGAAAAATTCCCTTTCAACGAAATCACCAGAGAACACAAATATTCGCTTCCAAAGATATCATCCCAGAGCACAAAAAATTCGCTTCCAACGAAATGTCTCCAGAGCTCCGAAAATATGCTTCCAACGAAATGACCTCCTACTTCAAAAATTTACTTCCGTCGAAAAAACGGGAGAACAGAAAAAATTCGCTTGCAACGTAATCTTCTGAGAACACAAATATTCGCTTCCAACGAAATCTCCCCAGAACACAAAAAATTCGCTTCCAACAAAATGACTCCAGAGCACAGAAAACACGCTTCGAACGAAATGATACCATACTTCAAAAATTTGTTTCCATTGAAATCACCCGAGAACACAAAAAATTCGTTTCCAAAGAAATGACTCCAGAGCACAGAAAACACCCTTTCACGAAATGACCCCTTACTTCAAAAATTTGCTTCCATCGAAGAAACGGGAGAACACAAAAAATTCTCTTCCAACGATATTACCCCAAAACAGAAAAAAATCTTTTCCAACGAAATCTCCTGAGAACACAAACATTTGCTTCCAAAGATATCATCCCAGAGCACAAAAAATTCGCTTCCAACGAAATCAAACTAGAACACAAAAAATTAGCTTGCAACGAATTCTCCTGAGAATACAAATATTTGCTTTCAACGAAATCACCCCAGAGCACAAAAAATTTGCTTCCAATGAAAAGACTTCAGAGCACAGAAAACATGCTTACAACGATATGAACCCCTACTTCAAAAATTTGCTTCCATGGACAAAATCGGAGAACACAAAAAATTCTCTTCCAACCATATTACCCCAGAAAACAAAAAATTCTTTTCCAATGAAATCTCCTGAGAACACAAATATTCGCTTCCAAAGTAATCACTCCAGACCACAGAAAACACGCTTCCAACGAAATCACCCCAGACCACCAGAAATTCGCTTCCAACAAAAACACCCCAAGACACAAAAAATTTGCTTCCCACGAAATTGCCCCACAACACAAAAAATTTGCTTCCAACGAAATCACCCCAGACCACAAAAAATTCTCTTCTAACGAAATGACTCCAGAGCACAGAAAACACGCTTCCAAGCAAATGATCCCATACTTCAAAAATTGGCTTCCATCGAAATCACCCGAGAACACAAAATATTCACTTCCAACGAAATTATCCCAGAATACAGAAAATGCTCTACCAACAAAATCACATCAGAGCACAAAAAATTCGCTTCCAACGAAATGACTCCAGAGCACAGAAAACACGCTTCCAACGAAATGACTCGCTACTTGAAAAATTTGCTTCCATCGAAATCACCCCAGAACACAAAAATTCGCTTCCAACGAAATCTCCTGAGAACACAAATATTCGCTTCCAAAGAAATCACCCCAGAGGACAAAAAATTCGCTTCCAAAGAAATAACTCCAGAGCACAGAAAACACGCTTCCAACGAAATCACCCGAGAAGAGAAAAAAATTGCTTTCAAAGAAATCACCCGAGAACACAACAAATTCGCTTCCAACGATATTACCCCAGAAAACAAAAAATTCGCTTGCAACGATATCACCTTAGAACATAAAGAACTCGCTTCAAACGAAATCACCCGAGAACACAAAAAATTCGCTTCCAATGAAATCACGCCAGAGCACAAAAAATTTGCTTCCAACGAAATGACTCCAGAGCACAGAAAACACGCTTCCAACGAAATCACCCGAGACCACAGAAAATTCACTTCTATTGAAATCACCACAGAAGACAAAAAATTTGCTTCCAAACAAATCACCCTAGAGCACAAAAAATTCGCTTCCATCCGAATCACCCTAGAACATAAAAAACTTGCTCTCAACGAAATCACCCGAGAACACAACAAATTCGCTTCCAAAGAAATTACCGCACAATACAAAAAATTCGCTTGCAACGAAATCACCCTAGACCATAAAAAACTCGCTTCAAACGAAATCACCCAAGAACACAAAAAATTTGCTTCCAACAATATCACCCAAAACACAAAAATTTCGCTTCCAATGAAATGATGCCAAAGCACAGAAAACAAGCCTCCAATGAAATTATCGCATACTTCAAAAATTTGCTTCCATCAAAATCACCCAAAAACAGAAAAAATTCGCTTCCAACAAAATTACCCCCGAAGACAAAAATTTGTTTTCCAACGAAATCTCCTGAGAACACAAATATTCGCTTCCAAAGATAACATCTAAGAGCACAAAAAATTCGCTTCCAACGAAATCACCATAGAACACAAAAATTCCCTTTCAACGAAATCACCCGAGAACCCAAAATATTCGCTTCCAACGAAATCACCCCAGAGCACAAAATATTCACTTCCAACGAAATGACTCCTGAGCACAGAAAACACGCTTCGAACGAAATGACCCCGTACTTCAAAAATTTGCTTCCATCGAAAAAACCGAAGAACACAAAAAATTCGCTTTCAACGAAATCTCCTGAGAACACAAATATTCGCTTCCACCAAATCACCCCAGAGCACAAAAAATTCGCTTCCAACGAAATGACTACAGAGCACAGAAAACACGCTTCCAACGAAATGACCCCATACTTCAAAAAATTGCTTCCATCGAAAAAAACGGAGAACACAAAAATACTCTTCCAACGACATTACCCCAGAAGACAAAAAATTCTTTTCCAACGAAATCTCCTGAGAACACAAATATTCTCTTCCAAAGATATCATCCCAGAGCACATAAAAATCATTTCAACGAAATCACCCCAGAACACAAAAATTCCCTTTCAAGGAAATCACCCAAGAACACAAAAAATTGGTTTCCAAAGAAATTACCTCAGAACACAAAAAATTCGCTTGCAACAAAATCTCCTGTGAACACAAATATTATCTTCCAAAGATATCATCCCAGAGCACAAAAAATTCAATTTCAACGAAATCACCCTAGAACACAAAAATTCCCTTTCAACGAAATCACCTGAACCCAAAAAATTTGCTTCCAATGAAATCACCCCAGAGCACAAAAAATTCGCTTCCAACGAAACGACTCCTGAGCACAGAAAACATGCTTCCAACGAAATGACCCCCGACTTCAAAAAATTGCTTCCATCGAAAAAACCAGAGAATACAAAAAATTCTCTTCCAACGACATTACCCCAGAAGACAAAAAATTCTTTTCCAACGAAATCACCTGAGAACACAAATATTTGCTTCCAAAGATATCATCCCAGAGCACAACAATTTCGCTTCCAACGAAATCACCCTAGAACACAAAAATTTCCTTTCAAAGAAATCACGTGAGAACACAAAGAATTCGCTTCCAAAGAAATTACACCAGAACACAAAAAATTCACTTGCAACGAAATCTCCTGAGAACACAAACATTCGCTTCCAACGAAATCAACCCAGAGTACAAAAAATTCCCTTCCTACGAAATGTCTCCAGAGCACAGAAAACACGCTTCCAACGAAATGACCCACTACTTCAAAAATTTGCTTCCATCGAAAAAACCGGAGAACAGAAAAATTCGCTTGCAACGAAATTACCCCAGAACACAAAAAAATCGTTTCCAACGAAATTACACCAGAACACAAAAAATTTGCTTGCAATGAAATCTCCTGAGAACACAAATATTCGCTTCTATCGAAATTACCGCAGAGCACAAAAATTTCGCTTCCATTGAAATGACTCCAGAGCACAGAAAACACGCTTCCAACAAAAAGACCCCCTACTTCAAAAAATTGCTTCGATCGAAAAAACCGAGTAGAAAAAAAATTCTTTTCCAACGAAATCTCCGGAGAAAACAAATATTCGCTTCCAAAGATATCATCCCAGAGCACAAAAAATTCGCTTCCAACGAAATCACCCCAGAGCACAAAAAATTCGCTTCCAACGAAATGACTCCAGAGAACAGAAAACACGCTTCCAACGAAATGACCCGCTACTTCAAAAATTTGCTTCGTTCGAAAAAACCGGAGAACACAAAAAATTCTCTTCCAACGATATTACCCCAGAAGAAACAAAAATCCTTTTCCAACGAAATCTCCTGAGAACACAAATATTCGCTTCCAACGAAATCACCCCAGAGCACAAAAAATTCGCTTTCCCCGAAATGACTCCAGAGCACAGAAAACACGCTTCCAACTAAATGACCCCCTACTTCCAAAATTTGCTTCGATCGAAAATACCAGAGAACACAAAAATTTCTCTTCCAATGATATTACCCCAGAAGACAAAAACTACTTTTCCAACGAAATCTCCTGAGAACACAAATATTCGCTTCCAAAGGTATCATCCCATAGCACAAAAAATTGGCTTCCAACGAAATCACCCTAGAACACAAAAATTCCCTTTCAACGATATCCCTCGAGAACACAAAAAATTCGCTTCCAACGAAATGACTCCTGAGCACAGAAAACATGCTTCCAACGAAATGACTCCCTACTGCAAAAAATTGCTTCCATCGAAAAAATCGGAGAACACAAAAAATTCTCTTCCAATGACATTACCCCAGAAGACAAAAAATTCTTTTCCAACGAAATCACCTGACAACACAAATATTCGCTTCCAAAGATATCATCCCAGAGCACAAAAAATTCGCTTCCTACGAAATGACTCCTGAGCACAGAAAACACGCTTACAACGAAATGACCCCCTACTTCAAAAATTTGCTTCCTTCGAATAAACCAAAGAACACATAAAATTCGCTTGCACCGAAATCTCCTGAGAACACAAATATTCGCTACCAACGAAATCACCCCAGAGCACAAAAAATTCGCTTCCAACGAAATGACTCTAGAGCACAGAAAACACGCTTCCAAGGAAATGACCCCCTACTTCAAAAAATTGCTTGCATCAAAAAAACCAGAGAACACAAAAAATTCTCTTCCAACGACATTACCCCAGAAGACGAAATCTCCTGAGAACACAAATATTCGCTTCCAAAGATATCATCCCAGAGCACAAAAAATTAGCTTCCAACGATATTACCCCAGGAAACAAAAAATTCTTTTCCAAAGAAATCTCCTGAGAACACAAATATTCACTTCCAAAGATATCATCCCAGAGCAAAAAAAATCATTTCAACAAAATCACCTTAGAACGCAAAAATTCCCTTTCAATGAAATCACCCAAGAACCCAAAAAATTCGCTTCCAACGAAATCACCCTAGAACACAAAAATTCCCTTTCAACGATATCACTCGAGAACACAAAAAATTCGCTTCCAACGAAATGACTCCTGAGGACAGAAAACATACTTCCAACGAAATGACCCCCTACTTCAAAAAATTGCTTCCCTCGAAAAATTCGGAGAACACAAAAAATTCTCTTCCAATGACATTACCCCAGAAGACAAAAAATTCTTTTCCAAGGAAATCACCTGACAACACAAATATTCGATTCCTAAGATATCATCCCAGAGCACAAAAAATTCGCTTCCTACGAAATGACTCCTGAGCACAGAAAACACGCTTCCAACGAAATGACCCCCTACTTCAAAAATTTGCTTCCATCGAATAAACCGAAGAACCCAAAAAATTCGCTTGCAACGAAATCTCCTGAGAACACAAATAATCTCTTCCAAAGATATCATCCCAGAGCACATAAAAATCATTTCAACGAAATCACCCCAGAACACAAAAATTCCCATTCAAGGAAATCACCCGAGAACACAAAAAATTGGTTTCCAAAGAAATTACCCCAGAACACAAAAAATTCGCTTGCAACGAAATATCCTGTGAACACAAATATTAGCTTCCAAAGATATCATACCAGAGCACAAAAAATTCTCTTTCAACGAAATCACCCTAGAACACAAAAATTTGCTTTCAAAGAAATCACCCGAGAACACAAAAAATTCCCTTCCAACAAAATTACTCCAGAACACAAAATTCCCTTTCAACGAAATCACCCGAACCCAAAAAATTCGCTTCCAATGAAATCACCCCAGAGCACAAAAAATTTGCTTCCAACGAAAGGACTCCAGAGCACAGAAAACACGCTTCCAACAAAATGACCTCCTACCTCAAAAATTTGCTTCCATCGAAAAAACCAGAGAACACAAAAAATTTTCTTCCAACGATATTACCCCATAAGACAAAAAATTCTTTTCCAACGAAACCTCCTGAGAACACAGATATTCGCTTCCAAAGATATCATCCCAGAGCACAAAAAATTTGCTTCTAACGAAATCACCCTAGAACACAATAATTCCCTTTCAACAAAATCACCCGAGAACACAAAAAATTCGCTTCCAAAGAAATCACCCCAGAACACAAAAAACTCGCTTCCAATGAAATGACTCCAGAGCACAGAAAACACGCTTCCAACGAAATGACCCCCTAATTCAAAAATTTGCTTCAATCGAAAAAACGGAGAACAAAAAAATTCTCTCCAAAGATATTACCCAGAAGACAAAAAATTCTTTTCCAACAAAATCTTTTGAGCACACAAATATACGCTTCCGAAGAAATCATCCCAGAACACAAAAATTTTGCTTCCAAAGAAATCACCCCAGAACACAAAAAATTTGCTTGCAACGAAATCTCCTGAGAACACACATATTCGCTTCCAACGAAATCACCCCAGAGCAGAAAAAATTCGCTTTCAATGAAATGACACCAGAGCACAGAAAACAGGCTTCCAACGAAATGACCCCCTACTTCAAAAATTTGCTTCCACCAAAAAAACCGGAGAACACAAAAATTCTCTTCCAACGATATTACCCCAGAAGACAAAAAATTCTTTTCCAACGGAATCTCCTCAGAACATAAATATTCGCTTCAGAAGATATCATCCCAGAGCACAAAAAATTTGCTTCCTAAGAAATCACACTAGAACAAGAAAATTCCCTTTCAACTAAATCACCTGAGAACACAAAAATTTTGCTTCCAAAGAAATCACCCCAGAGCACAAAAAATTTGCTTGCAACAAAATCTCCTAAGAACACACATATTCACTTCCAACGAAATCACCCCAGAGCACAAAAAATTCGCTTCCAACGAAATGACACCAGAGCAGAGAAAACACGCTTCCAACAAAATGACCCCCTACTTCAAAAATTTGCTTCAATCGAAAAAAACGAAGAACACAAAAATTCTCTTCCAACGATATTACCCCAGAAGACAAAAAATTCTTTTCCAAAGAAATCTCCTGATAACACAAATATTCGCTTCCAAAGATATCATTCCTGAGCACAAAAAATTCGCTTCCAACACAATTAACCTAGAATACAAAAATTCCCTTTCAACGAAATCACCCGAGAACACAAAAAATTCGCTTGCAAAGAAATCACCCCAGAGCACAAAAAATTTGCTTCCAACGAAATGACTCCAGAGCGCAGAAAACACGCTTCCAACGAAATGACTCCCTACTTCAAAAATTTGTTTCCATCGAAATCACCTGAGAACACAAAAAATTCGCTTGCAACAAAATTACCCCAGAACAAAAAAATTCGCTTGCAACGAAATCTCCTGAGAACACAAATATTCGCTTCAAAGGAAATCAACCCAGACCACAAAAAATTTGCTTCCAACGAAATGACTCCAGAGCACAGAAAACACGCTTCCAACAAAATGACACCCTACTTCAAAAATTTGCTTCAATCGAAAAAACCGGGGAACACAAAAAATTCTCTTCCAAATATATTACCCCAGAAGACAAAAAATTCTTTTCCAACGAAATCTCCTGAGAAAAAAAAATATTTGCTTCCAAAGATAACATCCCAGAGCATAAAAAATTCGCTTCCAACAAAATCACCCTAGAACACAAAAATTCCCTTTCAACGAAATCACCCGAGAACCCAAAAATTTTGCTTCCAAGGAAATCACCCCAGAACACAAAAAATTCGATTGCAAGGAAATCTCCTGAGAACACAAATAATGGCTTCCAACGAAATCACTCCAGAGCACAAAAAATTGACATAAAAAGAAACGACTCCAGAGCACAGAAAACACGGTTCCAACGAAATGACCCCCTACTTCAAAAATTTGCTTCCATCGAAAAAACTGGAGAACACAATAAATTCTCTTTCAACGATATTACCCCAGAAGACAAAAAATTCTTTTCCAACGAAATCTCCTCAGAACACAAATATTCGCTTCGAAAGATATCATCCCAGAGCACAAAAAATTCGCTTCCAATGAAATCACCCTAGAACACAAAAATTCCCTTTCAACGAAATCACCCGAGAACACAAAAAATTCGCTTCCAACGAAATCACCCCAGAGCACCAAAAATTCGCTTCCAACGAAATGACTCCAGAGCACAGAAAAAACGCTTCCAATGAAATGACCCCCAACTTCAAAAATTTGCTTCCATCAAAAAAACCGGAGAACACAAAAATTCTCTTCCAAAGATATTACCCCAGAAGACAAAAAATTCTTTTCCAAAGAAATCTCCTGAGAACACAAATATTCGCTTCGAAAGATATCATCCCTGAGCACAAAAAATTCGCTTCCAACACAATTACCCTAGAATACAAAAATTCCCTTTCAACGAAATCACCCGAGAACACAAAAAATTCGCTTGCAAAGAAACCACCCCAGAGCACAAAAAATTCGCTTCCAACGAAATGACTCCAGAGCGCAGAAAACACGCTTCCAACGAAATGACCCCCTACTTCAAAAATTTGTTTCCATCGAAATCACCTGAGAACACAAAAAATTCGCTTGCAACAAAATTACCCCAGAAAAAAAAATTCGCTTGCAACGAAATCTCCTGAGAACACAAATATTCGCTTCAAAGGAAATCGCCCCAGACCACAAAAAATTCGCTTCCAACAAAATGACTCCAGAGCACAGAAAACACGGTTCCAACGAAATGACCCCCTACTTCAAAAATTTGGTTCCATCGAAAAAACCGGAGAACACAAAAAATTCTCTTCCAAGGATATTACCCCAGAAGACAAAAAATTCTTTTCCAATGAAATCTCCTGAGAACACAAATATTCGCTTCCAATGAAATCATCCCAGAGCACAAAAAATTCGCTTCCAAAGAAATCATCCTAGAACACAAAAATTCCTTTTCAAAGAAATCACCCGAGAACACAAAAAATTTGCTTCAAACGAAATCAACCCAGAACACAAAAAATTCGCTTGCAACGAAATCTCCTGAGAACACAAATATTGGCTTCCAACGAAATCACCCCAGAGCACAAAAAATTTGCTTCCAACGAAATCACCCCAGTACACAAAAAATTCGCTTCCAACGAAATCACCGTAAAACACAAAAAATTCCATTTCAACGAAATCACCCGAGAACACAAAAAATTCACGTCCAATGAAATTACCACAGAACAGAAAAAATTTGCTTCCATCGAAATCACCGCATAACACAAAAATTCCCTTCCAACGAAATCACCCTAGAACACAAAAAATTCCCTTTCAACGAAATCACCCGAAAACACAAAAAATTCGCTTCCAACGAAATAACCCAGAGCACAAAAAATTCCCTTCCAACGAAATGACTCCATAGCACAGAAAACACGCTTCCAACGAAATGAACCCCTACTTCAAAAATTTACTTCCATTGAAAAAAACAGAGAACAAAAAAATTCTCTTCCAACGATATTACCACAGAAGACAAAAAATTCTTTTCCAACGAAATCTCTTGAAAACACAAATATTCGCTCTCAAAGATATCATCCAAGAGCACAAAAAATTCGCGTCCAACGAAATCACCCTAGAACACAAAAACACCCTTTCAACGAAATCACCTGAGAACACAAATAATTCGCTTCCAACGAAACTACCCCAGAACACAAAAATTCTTTTCCAACGAAATCTGAGAACACAAATGTTCGCTTCCAACGAAATCACCCCAGAGCACAAAAAACTCGTTTCCAACGAAATGAATCCAGAGCACTGAAAACACGAATCAAACGAAATGATACCATACTTCAAAAATTTGCTTCCATCGAAATCACCAAGGAACACAAAAAATTAGCTTCCAACGAAATTACCCCAAAACACAAAAAATTTGCTTCCACTGAAATCTCATAAGAACACAAATATTCGCTTCCAAAGAAAACGTCCCAGAGCACAAAAAATTCGCTTCCAACGAAATCATCCTAGACCACAAAAAATTTCCTTTCAACGAAATCACCCGAGAACACAAAGAATTCGCTTCCAACGAAATCAACCCAGAGCAGAAATATTCGCTTGCAACGAAATGACTCCAGGGCACAGAAAACAAGATTCTAACGAAATGACCCCCTACTTCAAAAATTGGTTTACATCGAAATCACCTGAGAACACAAAAAATTCGCTTCCAAAAAAATTACCCCATAACAAAAAAAATTTGTTTGCAACTAAATCTCCAGAGAACACAAATATTCGCTTCCAACGAAATCACCCCAGAGCACAAAAAAATTCGCTTCCAAAGTAATGACTGCAGAGCACAGAAAACACGCTTCCAAAGAAATGACCCGATATTTCAAAAATTTGCTTCCATCGAAATCACCTGAGAACACAAAAAATTCGCTTCCAACGAAATGACTCCAGAGCACAGAAAACACGCTTCCAACGAAATGACCCCCTCCTTCAAAAATTTGCTTCGATCGAAAAAACCGGAGAACACAAAAAATTCTCTTCCAACGACATTACCCCAAAAGACAAAAAATTCTTTTCCAAAGAAATCTTGTGAGAACACAAATATTTGATTCCAAAGATATCATCCCAGAGCACAAAAAAATCATTACAACGAAATCACCCTAGAACACAAAAATTCACTTTCAAAGAAATCACCCGAGAACCAAAAAATTCGCTTCCAACGAAATCACCCCAGAGCACAAAAAATTCACTTCGAACGAAATGACTCCAGAGCACAGAAAACATGCTTCCAACGAAATGACACCCTACTTCAAAATTTGCTTCCATCGAAAAAACCAGAGAACACAAAAAAATTCTCTTCCAACGACATTACCCCAGAAGACAAAAAATTCTTTTCCAACGAAATCTCCTGAGAACACATATATTCGCTTCCAAAGATATCATCCCAGAGGACAAAAAATTCGCTTCCAACGAAATCACCCTACAACACAAAAATTCCCTTTCAACGAAATCACCCGAAAACACAAAAAAATCGCTTCCAACGAAATGACTCCAGAGCACAGAAAACATGCTTCCAACGAAATGACACCCTACTTCAAAATTTGCTTCCATCGAAAAAACCGGAGAACACAAAAAATTCTCTTCCAACTACATTACCCCAGAACACAAAAAATTCACTTGCAAGGAAATGTCATGAGAACACACATATTCGCTTCTAACGAAATCACCCCAGAACACAAAAATTCCCTCTCAAAGAAATCACGCGAGAACACAAAAAATTCGCTTCCAACGAAATTACCCCAGAACACAAAAAATTCACTTGCAAGGAAATCTCCTGAGAACACACATATTCGCTTCCAACGAAATCACCCCAGAGTGCAAAAAATTCGCTTCCAACGAAATGACTCCAGATCACAGAAAACACGCTTCCAACGAAATGACCCACTACTTCAAAAGATTGCTTCCGTCGAAAAAAGTTGAGAACACAAAAATTCTCTTCCAAAGCCATTACCCCAGAAGACAAAAAATTCTTTTCCAACGAAATCTACTGATAACACAAATATTCGCTTCAGAAGATATCATCCCAGAGCACAAAATATTTCCTTCCTAAGAAATCACACTAGAACAAGAAAATTCCCTTTCAACTAAATCACCTGAGAACACAAAAATTTTGCTTCCAAAGAAATCACCCCAGAGCACAAAAAATTTGCTTGCAACGAAATCTCCTAAGAACACACATATTCACTTCCAACGAAATCACCCCAGAGCACAAAAAATTTGCTTCAAACGAAATGACACCAGATCACAGAAAACACGCTTCCAACAAAATGACTCCCTACTTCAAAAAATTGCTTCAATCGAAAAAAACGGAGAACACAAAAATTCTCTTCCAACGATATTACCCCAGAAGACAAAAAATTCTTTTCCAAAGAAATCTCCTGATAACACAAATATTCGCTTCCAAAGATATCATCCCTGAGCACAAAAAATTCGCTTCCAACACAATTACCCTAGAATACAAAAATTCCCTTTCAACGAAATCACCCGAGAACACAAAAACACCCTTTCAACGAAATCACCCGAGAACACAAATAATTCGCTTCCAACGAAACTACCCCAGAACACAAAAAATTCTTTTCCAACGAAATCTGAGAACACAAATGTTCGCTTCCAACGAAATCACCCCAGAGCACAAAAAACTCGTTTCCAACGAAATGAATCCAGAGCACTGAAAACACGAATCAAACGAAATGATATCATACTTCAAAAATTTGCTTCCATCGAAATCACCCAAGAACACAAAAAATTCGCTTGCAACGAAATCTCCTGAGAACACAAACATTCGCTTCCAACGAAATCACCGCAGAGCACAAAAAATTCGCTTCCAACGAAATGACTCCAGAGCACCGAAAACACGCTTCCAATGAAATGACCCCCTACTTCAAAAATTTGCTTCCATCGGAAAGACCGTAGTACAAAAAAATTCTCTTTTAAAGATATTACCCCAGAAGACAAAAAATCTTTTCCAAGGAAATCTCCTGAGAACACCAATATTCACTTCCAAAGATATCATCCCAGATCAGAAAAAAATTGCTTCCAATTAAATCACCCTAGAACACAAAAATTCACTTTCAACGAAATCACCCGAGAACACAAAAAATTCGCTTCCAACGAAATCACCACAGAGCACAAAAAATTCGCTTCCAATGGAATGACTCCAGGGCACAGAAAACATGATTCCAACAAAATGACCCCATATTTCAAAAATTCGCTTCCATCGAAATCCCCAGAGAACACAAAAAAATTCGCTTCCAACGAAATCACCCCAACACACAAAAAATTTACTTCCAAAGAAATCAACCCAGAACATGAAAAATTTGCTTCTATCGAAATCACCCGAGAACAGAAAAAAATTCGCTTCCAACAAAAATACCCCAGAACATAAAAAATTAGCTTTCAACGAAATCACCAGGGAACACAAATATTTGCTTCCAACGAAATCACCCAGGAACATAAAAAATTCGCTTCCATCGAAATCACCCGAGAACACAAAAAAATTCGCTTCCAACGAAATTACCCCAGAACACAAGAAATTCGATACCAATGAAATCACCCCAAAGGACAAAAAATTCGCTTCCAACGAAATGTCCCTATACTTCAAAAATTCGCTTCCAATGAAATTACCCCAGAACACAAAAAATTCGCTTGCAAAGAAATCTCCTGAGAAGACAAATATTCGCTTCCAAAGAAATCACCCCAGAGCACAAAAAATTCACTTCCAACGAAATGAGTCCATACTTGAAAAATTTGCTTCCATAGAAAGAACCGGAGAAAACAAAAATTTGATTCCAACGAAATTACCCGAGAACACAAAATTTCGCTTGCAACTAAATCTCCTGAGAACACAAATATTCGCTTCCAAAGAAAACATCCCAGATCACAAAAAATTCGCTTCCAACGAAATCACCCTAGAACACAAAAAATTCCCTTTCAACTAAATCACCCAAGAACACAAAATATTTGCTTCCAACGAAATCACCAGAGAGCACAAAAAATTCGCTTCCAACGAAATGACTCCAGAGCACAGAAAAAACGCTTCCAATGAAATGACCCCAGAACACAAAAAATTCACCTCCAACGAAATCACCCTAGAACATAAAAAATTCACTTCCATCGAAATCACCACAGAAGACAAAAAAATCGCTTCTAACCAAATCACCCCAGAGCACAAAAAATTCGCTTCGAATGAAATCACCCTAGAACATAAAAAATTCCCTTTCAACGAAATGACCCGAGAACACAAAAATTTCACGTCCAACGAAATTACCACAGTACAGAAAAAACTTGCTCCCATCGAAATCACCCCAGAACACAAAAAATTCGCTTCCAACGAAATCACGCTAGAACACAAAAAAATTAGCTTTTAAGGAAATCACCTGAGAAAACAAAAAATTCGCTTCCAAAGAAATCACACCAGAGCACAAAAAATTCGCTTCCAACGAACTGACTCCAGAGCACAGAAAACACGTTTCGAACGAAATGATACCATACTTCAAAAATTTGCTTCCATCAAAATCACCCGAGAATACAAAATATTCTCTTCCAACGAAATTACCCCAGAACACAAAAAAATTCGCTTCCAAAGAAATCAACCCAGAACACAAAAAATTCACTTCCAACGAAATCACTACAGAACACAAAAAATTTGGTTCCAATGAAATGACTGCAGAGCACAGAAAACACGCTTCCAATGAAAGGACCCCAGAAGACAAAAAAATTCACTTCCAAAGAAATCACCATAGAACATAAAAAATTCGCTTCCATGGAAATCACCACAGAAGACAAAAAAATTCGTTTCCAATGAAATCACCCCAGAGCACAAAGAATTCGCTTCCAACGAAATGACTCCAGAGCACAGAAAACAAGCTTCAAATGAAATTACCCCAGAACACAAAAAATTCGCTTCCAACGAAATCACCCTAGAACATAAAAAATTGCTTCCTTCGAAATCACCACAGAAGATAAAAAATTCGCTTCCAACCAAATCACCCCAGAGCTCAAAAAATTCGCTTTTACGAAATTACCCTAGAACATAAAAAATTCGCTTTCAACGAAATCACCCGAGAACACAAAATATTCGCTTCCAACGAAATCACCCGAGAGCACAAAAAATTCGCTTCCAAAGAAATGACTCCAGAACACAAAAAATTCGCTTCCAACGAAATCACCCTAGAACATAAAAAATTCGCTTCCATCGAACTCACCACAGAAGACAAAAAATTCACTTCCAACCAAATCACCCCAGAGCTCAAAAAATTCGCTTGCAACGAAATCTCCTGAGAACACAAACATTCGCTTCCAACGAAATCACCCCAGAGCACAAAAAAATCGCTTCCAACGAAATGACTCCAGAGCACCAAAAACACGCTTCCAATGAAATGACCCCCTACTTCAAAAATTTGCTTCCATCGAAAAGACCGTAGTACACAAAAAATTCTCTTTTAAAGATATTACCCCAGAAGACAAAAAAATCTTTTCCAAGGAAATCTCCTGAGAACACCAATATTCACTTCCAAAGATATCATCCCAGATCAGAAAAAATTGCTTCCAATTAAATCACCCTAGAACACAAAAATTCACTTTCAACGAAATCACCCGAGAACACAAAAAATTCGCTTCCAACGAAATCACCACAGAGCACAAAAAATTCGCTTCCAAAGAAATGACTCCAGGGCACAGAAAACATGATTCCAACAAAATGACCCCATATTTCAAAAATTCGCTTCCATCGAAATCCACAGAGAACACAAAAAATTCGCTTCCAACGAAATCACCCCAACACACAAAAATTTACTTCCAAAGAAATCAACCCAGAACACGAAAAATTTGCTTCTATCGAAATCACCCGAGAACAGAAAAAAATTCGCTTCCAACAAAAATACCCCAGAACATAAAAAATTAGCTTTCAACGAAATCACCAGGGAACACAAATATTTGCTTCCAACGAAATCACCCAGGAACATAAAAAATTCGCTTCCATCGAAATCACCCGAGAACACAAAAAATTCGCTTCCAACGAAATTACCCCAGAACACAAAGAATTCGCTTGCAACGAAATCTTCTGAGCACACATATATTCGCTTCCACAGAAATCATCGCAGAGCACCAAAAAATTCGCTTCCAAAGAAATCTCCCTAGAACACAAAAAATTCCCTTTCAACGAAATCAACCGAGAACACAAAAAATTCCCTTTCAACGAAATCACCTAAGAACACAAATAATTCGCTTGCAATGAAATCTCCTAAGAACACAAATATTCGCTTCAAACGAATTCACCCCAAAGCAAAAAAAAATTCCCTTCCAACGAAATGACTCCAGAGCACAGAAAACATGCTTCAAAAGAAATGACCCCATACTTCAAAAATTTACTTCCATCCAAAAAACTGGAGAACACAAAAAATTCGCTTGCAACGAAATCTTCTGAAAACACAAATATTCGCTGCCAACGAAATCACCCGAGAACACAAAAAATTTGCTTGCAACGAAATCTCCTGAGAAAAAAATATTCGCTTCCAAGGAAATCACCGCAGAGCACAAAAAATTCGCTTCCATCGAAATGACTCCAGAGCACAGAAAACATGCTTCCTACGCAATGACCACATACTTCAAAAAATTTGCTTCCATCGAAATCACCCCAGAACACAAAAAATTCGCTTCCAACGAAATCTCCTGAGAACACAAATATTCGCTTCCAACGAAATCACCGCAGAGCACAAAAAATTCGCTTCCAAAGAAATGACTCCAGAACACAAAAAATTCGCTTCCAACGAAATCACCCTAGAACATAAAAAATTCGCTTCCATCGAAATCACCAC
This sequence comes from Meriones unguiculatus, assembly GCF_030254825.1. Taxonomy (NCBI): domain Eukaryota; kingdom Metazoa; phylum Chordata; class Mammalia; order Rodentia; family Muridae; genus Meriones; species Meriones unguiculatus. The sequence continues at coordinate 66,026,343 of NC_083353.1, forward strand.
AGAAGACAAAAAATTCACTTCCAACCAAATCACCCCAGAGCTCAAAAAATTCGCTTTTACGAAATTACCCTAGAACATAAAAAATTCGCTTTCAACGAAATCACCCGAGAACACAAAATATTCGCTTCCAAAGAAATCACCGCAGAGCCCAAAAAATTCGCTGCCAACGAAATGACTCCAGAGTACAGAAAACACGCTTCCAACGAAATGATCCCATACTTCAAAAATTTGCTTCCATCGAAATCACCCAAGAACACCAAAAATTCGCTTCAAACGAAATTACCCCAGAACACAAAAAATTCGCTTCCAACGACAAGAACCCATAACACAAAAAATTTGCTTACATCGAAATCACCCGAGAACAGAAAAAATTCGCTTCCAGAGAAATTACGCCAGACCACCAAAAATTCGCATCCAATGAAATCACACGAGAACAAAAATATTAGCTTCCAACGAAATCACGCTACAACATAAAAAAATCGCTTCCATCGAAATCACCCGAGAACACAAAAAAATTCGCTTCCAACAAAATTACCCCAGAACAGAAGAAATTCCCTTCCAACGAAATGACTCCAGAGCACAGAAAACACGCTTCCAACGAAATGACCCCATACTTCAAAAATTTGCTTCTATCGAAATCACCCAAGAACACAAAAAATTCGCTTCCAACGAAATTACCCCAGAACACAAAGAATTCGCTTGCAACGAAATCTTCTGAGCACACATATATTCGCTTCCACAGAAATCATCGCAGAGCACCAAAAAATTCGCTTCCAACGAAATCTCCCTAGAACACAAAAAATTCCCTTTCAACGAAATCAACCGAGAACACAAAAAATTCCCTTTCAACGAAATCACCTAAGAACACAAATAATTCGCTTGCAATGAAATCTCCTAAGAACACAAATATTCGCTTCAAACGAATTCACCCCAAAGCAAAAAAAATTCCCTTCCAACGAAATGACTCCAGAGCACAGAAAACATGCTTCAAAAGAAATGACCCCATACTTCAAAAATTTACTTCCATCCAAAAAACCGGAGAACACAAAAAATTCGCTTGCAACGAAATCTTCTGAAAACACAAATATTCGCTGCCAACGAAATCACCCGAGAACACAAAAAATTTGCTTGCAACGAAATCTCCTGAGAAAAAAATATTCGCTTCCAAGGAAATCACCGCAGAGCACAAAAAATTCGCTTCCATCGAAATGACTCCAGAGCACAGAAAACATGCTTCCTACGCAATGACCACATACTTCAAAAAATTTGCTTCCATCGAAATCACCCCAGAACACAAAAAATTCGCTTCCAACGAAATCTCCTGAGAACACAAATATTCGCTTCCAACGAAATCACCGCAGAGCACAAAAAATTCGCTTCCAAAGAAATGACTCCAGAACACAAAAAATTCGCTTCCAACGAAATCACCCTAGAACATAAAAAATTCGCTTCCATCGAAATCACCACAGAAGACAAAAAATTCACTTCCAACCAAATCACCCCAGAGCTCAAAAAATTCGCTTTTACGAAATTACCCTAGAACATAAAAAATTCGCTTTCAACGAAATCACCCGAGAACACAAAATATTCGCTTCCAAAGAAATCACCGCAGAGCCCAAAAAATTCGCTGCCAACGAAATGACTCCAGAGTACAGAAAACACGCTTCCAACGAAATGATCCCATACTTCAAAAATTTGCTTCCATCGAAATCACCCAAGAACACCAAAAATTCGCTTCAAACAAAATTACCCCAGAACACAAAAAATTCGCTTCCAACGACATGAACCCATAACACAAAAAATTTGCTTACATCGAAATCACCCGAGAACAGAAAAAATTCGCTCCAAGAGAAATTACGCCAGACCACCAAAAATTCGCATCCAATGAAATCACACGAGAACAAAAATATTAGCTTCCAACGAAATCACGCTACAACATAAAAAAAATCGCTTCCATCGAAATCACCCGAGAACACAAAAAAATTCGCTTCCAACAAAATTACCCCAGAACAGAAGAAATTCCCTTCCAACAAAATGGCTCCAGAGTACAGAAAACACGCTTCCAATGAAATGACCCCCTACTTCAAAAATTTGCTTCCATCGAAAAAACCAGAGAACACAAAAAATTCGCTTCCAACGAAATCACCCTAGAACACAAAAAATTCGCTTCCAATAAAATCACCCCAGAACACAAAAAATTCGCTTCCAAAGAAATCACCACAGAGCACAAAAAATTCGCTTTCAACGAAATCACCCTAAAGCAAAAAAAATTCACTTTCAACGAAATCACCCGAGAACACAAAAAATTCGCATACAACGAAATTACCCGAGAATTGAAAAAATTTACTTCTAACCAAATCAACCTAGAGCACAAAAAATTCCCTTCCAACAAAATCACCCGAGAACACAAATATTGGCTTCTCACGAAATTACCCCAGAATGGAAAAAGTTTGCTTCCATCGAAATCACCCCAGAACACAAAAAAATCGCTTCCAACGAAATAACCCCAACACACAAAAAATTTACTTCCAAAGAAATCAACCCAGAACACGAAAAATTTGCTTCTATCGAAATCACCCGAGAACAGAAAAAAATTCGCTTCCAACAAAAATACCCCAGAACATAAAAAATTAGCTTCCAACGAAATCACCAGGGAACACAAATATTTGCGTCCAACGAAATCACCCAGGAACATAAAAAATTCGCTTCCATCGAAATGTCCCTATACTTCAAATATTTGCTTCCATCGAAATTACCTGAGAACCCAAAAAATTCGCTTCCAACGAAATTACCCCAGAACACAAAAAATTCGCTTGCAAAGAAATCTCCTGAGAAGACAAATATTCGCTTCCAAAGAAATCACCCCAGAGCACAAAAAATTCGCTTCCAACGAAATCACCCCAAGCACAAAAAACTCGCTTTCAATGAAATGAGCCCATACTTGAAAAATTTGCTTCATCGAAATCACCCGAGAACACAAAAATTCGCTTCCAAGGAAATCACCCCAGAACACAAAAAATTCACTTCCACGAAATTACCCCAGAACACAAAAAATTCGCTTGCAAAGAAATGTCCTGAGAAGACAAATATTCGCTTCCAAAGAAATCACCCCAGAGCACAAAAAATTTGCTTCCAACAAAATCACCCCAAGTACAAAAAATTCGCTTTCAACGAAATGAGCCCATACTTCAAAAATTTGCTTCCATCGAAATCACCTAAGAACACAAAAAATTCGCTTCCAACGAAATCACCCCCGAACACAAAAAATTTGATTCCAAAGAAATGACTCCAGAGCACAGAAAACACACTTCCAATGAAATCACCCCATACTTCAAAAAAATTCACTTCCAACTAAATTGCCCCAGAACACAAAAAATTCGCTTCCAACGAAATCAACCCAGAACACAAAAAATTTGCTTCCATCGAAATCACCGGAGAATAGAAAAAATTCGTTTCTAACGAAATCACCCGGGAACACAAATATTAGCTTCCAATGAAATCACCCTAAAACCAAACAATTCTTTTCCAACGAAATCTCATGAGAACACAAATATTCGCTTCCAAAGAAATCACCCCAGAGCACCAAAAATTCGCTTCCAACGAAATTACCCTAAGGAAAAAAATTTCACTTTCAACGAAATCAACTAAGAAAACAAAAAATTCGTGTCCAATGAAATCAACCCAGAACACAAAAAATTCGCATCCAAAGAAATCACTCAGAACACAAAAATTTCCCTTCCAACGAAATGACTCCAAAACACAGAAAACACGCTTCCAATGAAATCACCCCAGAGCACAAAAAATTTGCTTCCAACGAAATCAACCTAGAACACAAAAAATTTGCTTCTATCCAAATCACCTGAGAACAAAAAAAATTTGCTTCCAAAGAAATTACCCCAGAATACAAAAAATTCGCTTCCATCGAAATCCCCGCAGAGCACAAAAAAAATTGCTTCCAAAGAAATCACCCTAGAACACAAAAAATTCGCTTCCAACAAAATCACCCCAGAACACAAAAAATTGCTTCCAAAGAAATGACTCCAATGCACAGAAAACACGCTTCCAACGAAATCACCCCGTAATTCAAAAAAATTCAGTTTCAAAAAATTGCCCCAGAACACAAAAAATTCTCTTCCAACGAAATCAACCCAGAACACAAAATATTCGCTTCCATCAAAATCACCCCAGAACACAAAAAAATCACTTCCACGAAATTACCCCAGAACACAAAAAATTCGCTTGCAAAGAAATGTCCTGAGAAGACAAATATTCGCTTCCAAAGAAATCACCCCAGAGCACAAAAAATTTGCTTCCAACAAAATCACCCCAAGTACAAAAAATTCGCTTTCAAAGAAATGAACCCATACTTCAAAAATTTGCTTCCATCGAAATCACCTAAGAACACAAAAAATTCGCTTCCAACGAAATCACCCCCGAACACAAAAAATTTGATTCCAAAGAAATGACTCCAGAGCACAGAAAACACGCTTCCAATGAAATCACCCCATACTTCAAAAAAATTCACTTCCAACTAAATTGCCCCAGAACACAAAAAATTCGCTTCCAACGAAATCAACCCAGAACACAAAAAATTTGCTTCCATCGAAATCACCCGAGAACAGAAAAAAATTCGTTTCTAACGAAATCACCCGGGAACACAAATATTAGCTTCCAATGAAATCACCCTAAAGCACAAAAAATTCGCTTCCAACAAAATCTCCTGAGAACACAAATATTCGCTTCCAAAGAAATCAACCCAGAGCACAAAAAATTCGCTTCCAACGAATTTACCCAAGGCAAAAAAAAAATTCACTTTCAACGAAATCACCTGAGAACACAAAAAATTCGTGTCCAACCAAATCAACCCAGAACACAAAAAATTCGCATCCAAAGAAATCACACAGAACATAAAAATTTCCCTTCCAACGAAATGACTCCAAAACACAGAAAGCATGCTTCCAATGAAATCACCCAAGAGCACAAAAAATTTGCTTCCAACAAAATCAACCCAGAACACAAAAAATGTGCTTCTATCCAAATCACCCGAGAACAGAAAAAATTCGCTTCCAAAGAAATTACCCCAGAATAGATAAATTTACTTCCACCCAAATCAAGCCAGAGCACAAAAAATTCCCTTCCAAAAAAATCACCCGAGAACACAAATAGTGGCTTCCAACGAAATTACCCCAGAACGGAAAATTTTTACTTCCATTGAAATCACCCAGAACACAAAAAATTCGCTTCCAACAAAATTCCCGCAGAGCACAAAAAATTGCTTCCAAAGAAATCACCCTAGAACACAAAAAATTGGCTTCCAACAAAATCACCCCAGAACACAAAAAATTTGCTTGCAAGAAAATGACTCCAATGTACAGAAAACATGCTTCCAACGAAATCACCCCAAAACACAAAAAATTTGCTTCCAACGTACTTACCCCAGAACACAAAAAATTCGCTTCCAACGAAATTCCCACAGAGCACAAAAAAATTCGCTTCCAATGAAATTACCCATACTTCAAAAATTTGCTTCCATCGAAATCACCTTAAAACACAAAAAATTAGCTTCCAACTAAACTACTACAAACGAAATGACCCCCTACTTCAAAAATTTGCTTCCATCGAAAAAACGGGAGAACACAAAAAATTCTCTTCCAACGATATTACCCCAGAAGACAAAAAATTCTTTTCCAACGAAATCTCCTGAGAACACAAATATTCGCTTCCAAAGATATCATCACAGAGTAGAAAAAATTCGCTTCCAACGAAATCACCCTAGAACACAAAAATTCCCTTTCAAAGAAATCACGCGAGAACACAAAAAATTCGCTTCCAACGAAATCACCCCAGAGCACAAAAAATTCGCTTCCAACAAAGTGACTCCAGAGCACAGAAAACACGCTTCCAACGAAATGACCCCGTATTGCAAAAATTTGCTTCCATCGAAAAAACCGGAGAACACAAAAAATTCTCTTCCAACAATATTACCCCAGAAGACAAAAAATTCGCTTCCAATGAAATCACCTGGGAACACAAATATTCGCTTTCAATGAAATCACCAGAGAACACAAAAAATTTGCTTCCATAGAAATCACCCCAGAGCACAAAAAATTGGCTTCCAACAAATGACTCCAGAGCAATGAAAACACGCTTCCAACGAAATGACCCCCTACTTCAAAAATTTGCTTCAATTGAAAAAACCAGAGAACACAAAAATTTGCTTCCAACAAAATCACCCCAGAGCACAAAAAATTTGCTTCCAAAGAAATGACTCCAGAGCACAGAAAACACGCTTCCAACTAAAGCCCTCCTGAGCACAAAAATTTTGTTTCCAACAAAATCACCCTAGAACATAAAAAATTCGCTTTCAACGAAATCTCCCGAGAACACAAAAAATTCGCTTCCAAAGAAATGACTCCAGAGCACAGAAAACACGCTTCCAATGAAATGACCCCAGAAAACAAAAATTTCACTTCCAAAAAATCACCCTAGAACATAAAAAATTCGCTTCCATCGAAATCACCGCAAAACACAAAAATTCACATCCAACGAAAAGACTCCAGAGCACAGAAAACACACTTCCAACGAAATGACCCTCTACTTGAAAAATTTTCTTCCATCGGAAAAACCAGCGAACACAAAAAGTTAGCTTCCAATGAAATTACCCCAAAAGACAAAAAATTAGCTTGCAACGAAATCTCCTGAGAACACAAATATTTGCTTCCAACCAAATCAGGCAAAAACACAAATATTCGCTTCCAACGAAATCACCGAAGAACACGAAAAATTCGCATCCAACGAAATTACCCCAGAATAGAAAAAAATTACTTCCAACCAAATCAACCCAGAGCACAAAAAATTCCCTTCCAACAAAATCACCCAGGAACACAAATATTGGCTTCCAACGAAATTACCCCAGAACTGAAAAAATTTGCTTCCATCGAAATCACCCAAGAACACAAAACTTTGCTCCCAAAGAAATCACCGCAGAACACAAAAATTTTGCTTCCAACGAAATGACTCCGGAACACAGAAAAAACGTTACCAAGGAAATCACCCGAGAACACAAAAAATTCGCTTCCAACGAAATCATCCTAGAACACAAAAAATTCGCATCCAATGAAATGACTCCAGAGCACAGAAAACACGCTTCCAATGAAATGACCCCAGAAAACAAAAATTTCGCTTCCATCGAAATCACCGCAAAACACAAAAATTCACATCCATTAAAAAGACTCCAGAGCACAGAAAACACGCTTACAACGAAATGACCCCCTATTTCAAAAATTTGCTTCATTCGAAAAAACCGGAGACACAAAGAATTCGCGTCCAACGAAATCACCCCAGAACATAAAAAATTTGCTTCCAAAAAATTACTCTAGAGAACAGAAAACACCCTACCAACGAAAGAACCCCATACTTCAAAAAAATTCGCTTCCAACAAAATCACCCCAGAACAAAATCTTTTTCTTTCAACGAAATCACCCCAGAGCACAAAAAATTCGATTACAACAAAATTACCCCAGAACACAAGAAATACTCTTCCAACAAAATCGCCCCAGAGCACAAAAAATTCGTTTCCAACGAAATCACCCTGGAACACAAAAAATTGGCTTTCTACAAAATCACCGGAGAACACAAAAAATTTGATTCCAATGAAATTACTTTAGAACACAAAAAATTCGCTTCCAACGAAATCACCCCAGAGCACAAAAAATTTGCTTCCAACGAAATGACTCCATAGCTAGAAAACACGCTTCGAACGAAATGACCCCCTACTTCAAACATTTGCTTCCATCGAAATCACCCAAGAACACAAAAAATTCGCTTCCAACGAAATCACCCCAGAACATAAAACATTCGCTTCCAACGAAATGACCCCTGAGCACAGAAAACACGCTTCTAACGAAATCACCCCATACTTAAAAATATTCTCATCCAACGAAATTATCCCAGAGCAGAAAACATTTGCTTCCTACGAAATCACCCCAAAGGACAAAAAATTCTCTTCCAACGAAATCACCCTAAAGCACAAAAATTCGATATCAACGAAATCATCCTAGAACACAAAAAATTCCTTTTCAACGAAATTACCCCAGGAGAGAAAAAATTTGCTTCTATCGTAGTCACCACAGAGCACAAAATATTCATTCCCAATGTAATCACACCAGAACAGAAAAAATTAGCTTCCAACGAAATTACCCCTGAAGAGAAAAAATTCGCTTCAAATAAAATCACCAGAGAGCACAAAAAATTCGCTTCCAACTAAATACCCAAGAACACAAAAATTCGATTCCAACGATATTACCCCAGAAGAAAAAAAATTCGCTTCCAACGAAATCTCCTGAGAACACAAATATTCGCTTCCAAAGAAATCACCCTTAGCACAAAAAATTCGCTTCGAACGAAATCACCCTAGAACACAAAAAATTCTCTTTCAACGAAAACACCCGAGAACAAAAAAAATTCGCTTCCAACGAAAGCACCATAGAGCACAAAAAATTAGCTTCCAACGAAATGACTCCAGAGCACAGAAAACACGCTTACAAAGAAATGACCCCAGAACACAAAAAATTCACTGCCAACAAAATCACCTCGAACACAAAAAAATTCGCTTTCAACGAAATCACCCGAGAAAAAAAAATTCACTTCCAACGTAATCACCACAGAGCACAAAAAATTCGCTTCCCGTAAAATGACCCTATAACATAAAAAATTCGCTTCAATCGAAATCACCAGAGAAGACAAAATATGTGCTTCCAACCAAATACCCCAGAGCGCAAAAAAATTGCTTACAACGAAATCACCCTGCAACATAAAAAATTCGCTTTCAACAAAATGAACAGGGGATACAACAAATTCTCTTCCAACGAAATGACCCCCTACGTCAAAAATTTTCTTCCAGCGAAAAACAGTAGAACACAAAAAATTCGCTTCCAACGAAATTACCCAAGAAAACAAAAAAATTCGCTTGCAACCAAATCTTCGGAGAACACAAATATTCGCTTTCAAAGAAATCACACTAGAGCACAAAAAATTCGCTTACAACGAAGTGACTCCAGAGCACAGAAAACACGCTTGCAAAGAAATGACCCCATACTTCAAAAATTTGTTTCCATCGAAATCACCCGAAAACATAAAAAATTCGCTTCCAACAAAATCACCCCAAAGCACAAAAAATTCGCTTCCAAAGAAATGACCTCAGACTTCAAAAATTTTCTTCCATCGAAAAGACCAGAGAACACATAAAATTCGCTTCCAACGAAATTACCCCTGAACACAAAAAATTCACTTCTAAAGAAATCTCTTGAGAATACAAATATTGGCTTCCAAAGAAATCATCCCAGAGCAGAAAAAATTTGCTTCCAAAGAAATCACCCCAGAGTACAAAAATTCCCATCCAACAAAATCACCCGAGAACACAAATATTGGCTTCCATTGAAATCACCCCAGAACACAAAAATTTCGCTTCCAACGAAATGACTCCAGAGCACAGAAAACACGCTTACAAAGAAATGACCCCCTACTTCAAAAATTTCCTTCCATCGAAAAAACCGGAGAAAACACAAAAAATTCTCTTACAACGAGATTACCCCAGACGACCAAAAATTCTTCTCCAAAGAAATCTCCTGAAAACACAAATATTCGCTTCCAATGAAATCATCCCAGAGCACAAAAAATTCGCTTCCAACGAAATCACCCGATAACACAAAAAATTCACGTCCAACGAAATTATCACAGAACAGAAAGAATTTGCTTCCATCGAAATCACCCCACAATATAAAAAATTCGCCTCCAACGAAATCACGCTAGAACACAAAAAATTAGCTTTTTCAACGAAATCACCCGAGAACACAAAAAATTCGTTTCCAACGAAATCATCCTAGAACACAAAAAATTCGCATCCAACGAAATGACTCCAGAGCACAGAAAACTCGCTTGGAATGAAATGACCCCCTACTTAAAAAATTTGCTTCCATCAAAAAAACCGGAGAACACAAAAAATTCTCTTCCAACGATATTACCCCCAGAAGACCAAAAATTCTTTTCCAACGAAATCTCCTAGGAACACAAATATTCGCTTCCAATGAAATCATCCCAGAGCACAAAAAACTCGCTTCCAAAGAAATCACCTTAGAATATAAAAAATTCGCTTTCAACGATATCACCTGAGAACACAAAAAATCGCTTCCAAAGAAATTAACCCAGAATAGAAAAAAATTACTTCCAACCAAATCAACCCAGAGCACAAAAAATTCCCTTCCAACAAAATCACCCAAGAACACAAATATTGGCTTCCAACAAAATTACCACAGAACTGAATAAAATCACCTGTGTACGCAAATATTTGCTAACAACGAAATTACCCCAGAACAGAAAAAATTTGCTTCCATCGAAATCACCCCAGAACACAAAAATTTCGCTTCCATCGAAATCACCCCAGAAAACAAAATTTTGCTTCCAAAGAAATCAATCCAGAACACAAAAATTCGCTTCCAACAAAATCACCCCAGAACACAAAAAATTTGCTCCCAAAGAAATCACCGCAGAACACAAAAATTTCGCTTCCAACGAAATGACTCCAGAACACAGAAAAAACGCTACCAACGAAATCACTCGAGAACACAAAAAATTCGCTTCCAACGAAATCATCCTAGAACACAAAAAATTCGCATCCAACGAAATGACTCCAGAGCACTGAAAACACGCTTCCAGTGAAATGACCCTAGAAAACAAAAATTTCGCTTCCATCGAAATCACCGCAAAACACAAAAATTCACGTCCAACGAAAAGACTCCAGAGCACGTAAAAAAACACGCTTCCAACGAAATGACCCCCTATATAAAAAATTTGCTTCATTCGAAAAAACCGGAGACACAAAGAATTCGCCTTCCACGAAATCACCCCAGAACACAAAAAATTCGCTTCCAACCATATTACCCCAGAAGAAAAAAAATTTGCTTCCAACGAAATCTCCTAAGAACACAAATATTCGCTTCCAAAGAAATCACCCTTAGCACAAAAAATTTGCTTCCAAAGAAATCACCCCAGAGTACAAAAATTCCCTTCTAACAAAATCACCCGAGAACACAAATATTGGCTTTCATTGAAATCACCCCAGAACACAAAAATTTCTCTTCCAACGAAATGACTCCAACGATATTACCCCAGAAGACAAAAAATACTTTTCCAAAGAAATCTCCTGAAAACACAAATATTCGTTTCCAAAGATATCATCACAGAGCACAAAAAAATTCGCTTCCAACAAAATCACCTGATGACACAAAAAATTCACGTCCAACGAAATTATCACAGAACAGAAAAATTTGCTTTCATCAAAATCACCCCATAATACAAAAAATTTGCTTCCAACCAAATCATGCTAGAACACAAAAAATTAGCTTTTTCAACGAAATCACCAGAGAACACAAAAAATTCACTTGCAATGAAATCACCCGAGAGCACAAAAAATTCCCTTGAAAGGAAATAACTCCAGAGCACAGAAAACACGATTCCAACGAAATGACCCCCTATCTCAATATTTTGCTTCCATCGAAAAGCCCGGAGAACACAAAAAATTTGCTTCCAACGAAATAACCCCAGAACACAAAAAATTTGCTTGCAACGAAATTTTCTGAGAACACAAATATTCGCTTCCAACGAAATCCCCCCAGAACACAAAAAATTCGCTTCTAAAGAAATCACCCTAGAACACAAAAATTCCCTTTCAAATAAATCACCCGAGAACAAAAAAAAATTCGCTTCCAACGAAATCACCCCAGAGCACAAAAATTTCGCTTCCAACGAGATGACTCCAGAGCACAGAAAACACGCTTCCAAAGAAATGATCCCCTACTTCAAAAATTTGCTTCCATCGAAAAGACAGGAGAACACAAAAAATTCTCTTCCAACAATATTACCCCAGAAGACAAAAAATTCTTTTCCAACGAAATCTCCTGGGAACACAATTATTTGCTTCCAAAGATATCATTCCAGAGCACAAAAAATTCGCTTCCAACGAAATTACCCTAGAGCACAAAAAATTCGCTTCCAACGAAATCACCCCAGAATACAAAAAAATTTGCTTCCAAAGAAATAACCCAAGAATATAAAAAATTCGCTTCCAAAGAAATAATCCAAGAATATAAAAAATTCGCTTCGATCAAAATCACCCGAGAACACAAAAAATTAGATTCCAACGAAATTACCCCAGAACACAAGAAATTCCTTCCAACGAAATAACCCCAGAGCACAAAAAATTCCCTTACAACGAAAGGACTCCAGAGCACAGAAAACACAAATCCAACGAAAGGACCCCCTATTTCAAATATTTGCTTCCATCGAAATCACCTGAGAACACAAAAAATTCGCTTCGAACTAAATTAGCCCAGAAGACAAAAATTTCTTTTCCAAGGAAACCTCCTGAGGACACAAATATTCGCTTCCAACGAAATCAACCCAGAGCACAAAAAACTCGCTTCCAAAGAAATCACCCTAGAATATAAAAAATTCGCTTTCAACGATATCACCTGCGAATACAAAAAATTCGCTTCCAAAGAAATTACCCCAGAACACAAAAAATTCGCTTGCAACGAAATCTCCTGAGAACACAAATATTCGTTTCCAATGAAATCACCGCAGAGCACAAAAAAGTCGTTTCCAACGAAATGACTCCAGGGCACAGAAAGCACGCTTCCAACGAAATTACCCCCTACTTCAAAAATTTGTTTCCATCGAAATCACCTGAGAACACAAAAAATTCACTTCCTACGAAATCACCCCAGAACACAAAAAATTCGCTTGCAACGAAATCTCCTGAGAACACAAATATTCGCTTCCAGCGAAATCACACCAAAGCACAAAAAATTCGCATCCAACGAAATGACTCCAGAGCACAGAAAACACGCGTGCAACGAAATGACCCCCTACTTCAAAAATTTGCTTCCTTCGAATAAACCGGAGAACACAAAAAATTCTCTTCCAACGAGATTACCCCAGAATACAAAAAATTCTTTTCCAATGAAATCTCCTGAGAACACAAATATTCGCTTCCAAAGAAATCATCCCAGAGCACAAAAAAATTCGCTTCCAACAAAAGCACCCGATAACACAAAAAATTCACGTCCAACGTAATTATCACAGAACAGAAAAAAATTTGCTTCCATCGAAATCACCCCAGAATAAAAAAAATTTGCTTCCAACGAAATCACGCTAGAACACAAAAAATTAGCTTTTTCAATGAAATCACCCGAAAACACAAAATTTCCTTTCAAAGAAATCACCTGAGAACACAAAAAATTTGCTTCCAATGAAATCACCCCAGAACACAAAAAATTCGCTTGCAATGAAATCTCCTGAGAACACAAAAATTCGCTTCCAACGAAATAGTCCCAGAGCACAAAAAATTCGCTTCCAACGAAATTACCCTAGAACACAAAAATTCCCTTTCAATGAAATCACCCAAGAACACAAAAAATTCGCTTCCAACGAAAACACCATAGAACAAAAAAAAAATCGCTTCCATCGAAATCACCACAGAAGACAAAAAATTCTCTTCCAATGATATTACCCCAGAAGACAAAAACTTCTTTTCAAACGAAATCTCGTGAGAACACAAATATTCGCTTCCAAAGATATCATCCCAGAGAACAAAAAATTCCCTTCAAACGAAATCACCCAAGAGCACGAAAAATTCGCTTCCAAAGAAATGACTCCAGAGCACAGAAAACACGCTTCCAATGATATGACCCCATACTTCAAAAATTTGCTTCCAACGAAATCACCCCTGAACACAAAAAATTCGCTGCCAACGAAATAACCCTAGAACACAAAACATTCCCTTTCAACGAAATCACCCGAGAACACAGAAAATAGCTTCCAACAAAATGACTCCAGAGCACAGAAAATTTGCTTCCAACGAAATCACCCTAGAACACAAAAAATTTCCTTTGAACAAAATCACCTGAGAACACAAAATGTCACGTCCAATGAAATTACCACAGAACAGAAAAAATTTGCTTCCATCGAAATCACCCGAGAACACAAAAAATTCTCTTCCAAAGAAATCACGCTAGAACCCAAAAAATTAGCGTTCAATGAAATCACCCCTGAGCACAAAAAATTCTCTTCCAACGAAATGACTCCAGAGCACATAAAACACGAATCCAACGAAATGACCCCCTACTTAAAAAATTTGCTTCCATCGAAAAACCGGAGAACATAAAAAATTCGCTTTCAAAGAAATTACCCCAGAACACAAAAAATTCGCTTGCAACGAAATTTTCTTAGAACACAAATATTCGCTTCCAACGAAATCACCCCAGAACAAAAAAATTCGCTTTCAACGAAATTTTCTGAGAACACAAATATTCGCTTCCAACGAAATTACCCCAGAACACAAAAAATTTGCTTGCAACGAAATTTTCTGAGAACACAAATATTCACTTCCAAAGAAATCATCCCAGAGCACAAAAAAAAATTCGCTTCCAAAGAAAGCACCCGATAACACAAAAAATTCACGTGCAACGAAATTATCACAGAACAGAAAAAAATTTGCTTCCATCGAAATAACCCCAGAATAAAAAAAATTGCTTCCAACGAAATCACGCTACAACACAAAAAATTAGCTTTTTCAAATAAATCACCCGAAAACACAAAATTTCCTTTCAAAGAAATCACCCGAGAACACAAAAAATTCGCTTCCAATGAAATCACCCCAGAACACAAAAAATTCGCTTGCAATGAAATCTAATGAGAACACAAATATTCGCTTCCAACGAAATCGTCCCAGAGCACAAAAAATTCGCTTCCAACGAAATCACCCTAGAACGCAAAAATTCCCTTTCAATGAAATCACCCGAGAACACAAAAAAATCGCTTCCTACGAAATCACCCCAGAGCACAAAAATTCCCTTCAAACGAAAGGACTCCAGAGCACAGAAAACACGATTCCAATGAAATGTCCCCCTATTTCATATATTTGCTTCCATCGAAATCACCCGAGAACACAAAAAATTCGCTTCCAACGAAATTACCCCAGAAGACAAAAATTTCTTTTCCAATGAAACCTCCTGAGAACACAAATATTCGCTTCCTACGAACTCACCCCAGAGCACAAAAAATTCGCTTCCAAAGAAATCACCCTAGAATAAAAAAATTCGCTTTCAACGATATCACCTGAGAACACAAAAAATTCGCTAACAAAGAAATTACCCCAGAACACAAAAAATTCGCCTGCAACGAAATCTTCTGAGAACACATATAATCGCTTCCAACGAAATCACCCCAGAACACAAAAAATTTGCTTCCAATGAAATGACTCCAGAGCAGAGAAAACACGCTTCCAATGAAATGACCCCCTATTTCAATAATTTGCTTCCATTGAAAAAACCGGAGAACACAAAAAATTAGCTTCCAACGAATTTAACCCAGAACACAAAAAAATAGGCTTCAAACGAAATGACTCCAGAGCACAGAAAACAAGCTTCCAACGAAATGATCCCATACTTCAAAAATTTGCTTCCAATGAAATCACCCCAGAACACAAAAAATTGGCTTGCAATGAAATCTCCTGAGAACACAAAAATTCGCTTTCAACGAAATCGTCCCAGAGCACAAAAAATTCGCTTCCAACGAAATTACCCTAGAACACAAAAATTCCCTTTCAATGAAATCACCCAAGAACACAAAAAATTCGCTTCAAACGAAAACACCATAGAACAAAAAAAAAATCGCTTCCATCGAAATCACCACAGAAGACAAAAAATTCTCTTCCAATGATATTACCCCAGAAGACAAAAACTTCTTTTCAAACGAAATCTCGTGAGAACACAAATATTCGCTTCCAAAGATATCATCCCAGAGCACAAAAAATTCCCTTCGAACGAAATCACCCAAGAGCACGAAAAATTCGCTTCCAAAGAAATGACTCCAGAGCACAGAAAACACGCTTCCAATGATATGACCCCATACTTCAAAAATTTGCTTCCATCGAAATCACCCCTGAACACAAAAAATTCGCTGCCAACGAAATAACCCTAGAACACGAAACATTCCCTTTCAACGAAATCACCCGAGAACACAAAAAATAGCTTCCAACAAAATGACTCCAGAGCACAGAAAATTCGCTTCCAACGAAATCACCCTAGAACACAAAAAATTTCCTTTGAACAAAATCACCTGAGAACACAAAAAAGTCACGTCCAACGAAATTACCACAGAACAGAAAAAATTTGCTTCCATCGAAATCACCCGAGAACACAAAAAATTCTCTTGCAAAGAAATCACGCTAGAACCCAAAAAATTAGCGTTCAATGAAATCACCCCTGAGCACAAAAAATTCTCTTCCAACGAAATGACTCCAGAGCACATAAAACACGAATCCAACGAAATGACCCCCTACTTAAAAAATTTGCTTCCATCGAAAAACCGGAGAACATAAAAAATTCGCTTTCAAAGAAATTACCCCAGAACACAAAAAATTCGCTTGCAACGAAATTTTCTGAGAACACAAATATTCGCTTCCAACGAAACCACCCCAGAACAAAAAAATTCGCTTTCAACGAAATTTTCTGAGAACACAAATATTCGCTTCCAACGAAATTACCCAAGAACACAAAAAATTTGCTTGCAACGAAATTTTCTGAGAACACAAATATTCGCTTCCAAAGAAATCATCCCAGAGCACAAAAAAATTCGCTTTCAACAAAATCACCCTAGAAAACAAAAATTCCCTTTCAACGAAATCACCTGAGAACACAAAAAATTCACGTCCAACGAAATTCACCGAACAGAAAAAAATTGCTTCCATCGAAATCACCCCAGAAGACAAAAAATTCGCTTCCAAAGAAATTACGCTAGAACACAAAAATTAGCTTTCAATGAAATCACCCGAAACACAAAAAATTGGCTTCCAAAAAATCACCCCAGAGCACAAAAAATTCCCTTCCAACGAAATGACTCCAGAGCACAGAAAACGCGAATCCAACGAAATGACCCCCACTTCAAAAACTTGCTCCCATCGAAAAACCAGAAAACATAAAACATTCGCTTCCAACGAAATCACCCCAGAGCACAAAAAATCGCTTCCAACGAAAACACCCTAGAACATAAAAAGTTCGCTTCCATAAAAATCATCACAGAAGCCAAAAAATTCGCTTCCAACCAAATCACCCATGAGCAGAAAAATATTCACTTCCAACGAAATCACCCTAGAATATAAAAAATTTGCTTTCAACGAAATCACCCGAGGACACAAAAAATTCGCTTCCAACAAAATCACCCAAGGGCACGAAAAATTCGCTTCCAAAGAAATGACTCCAGAGCACAGAAAACACGCGTCCAACGATATGACCCCATACTTCAAAAATTCGCTTCCAACGAAATTAACCCTGAACACAAAAAATTTGCTTGCAACGAAATCACCCAGAACACAAAAAGTTCGCTTCCTACGAAATGACTCCTTAGCAAAGAAAACACGCTTCCAACGAAATGACCCCCTACTTCAAAAATTTGCTTCCACCGAAAAGACCGGAGAACACAAAAAATTCTTTTCCAACGAAATCTCCTGAGGACACAAATATTCTCTTCCAAAGATGTCCTCCTAGAGCACAAAAAATTCGCTTCCAATGAAATCACCCCAGAACAAAAAAATTCGCTTGCAACGAAATCTCCTGTGAACACAAATATTCGCTTCCAATGAAATCACCCCAGAGCACAAAATATTCGCTTCCAACGAAATCACTCCAGAGCACAGAAAACACGCTTCCAATGAAATGACCCCATACTTAAAAATTTGCTTCCATTGAAATCACCCGAGGACACAAAAAATTCGCTTCCAACGAAATTACACTAGAACACAAAAAATTCGCTGGCAACCAAATCTTCTGAGAACACACATATACGCTTTCAACGAAAGCACACCAAAACACAAAAAATTCGCTTCCAACGAAATGACTCCAGGGCACAGAAAACACGCTTACAATGAATTGACCCCATATTTGAAAAATTTGCTTCCATCGAAATCACCCGAGAACACAAAAAATTCGCTTCCAACGAAATTACCCCAGAACAGAATAAATTCGCTTCCAACGAAATCTCCTGGGAACACAAATATTCGCTTACAAAGAAATCATCCTAGAGCACAAAAAAATTCGCTTCCCACGAAATCACACTAGAACACAAAAATTAGCTTTCAATGAAATCACCTCAGAACACAAAAAATTGGCTTCCAACAAAATCCCCCCAGGGCACAAAAAATTCCCTTCCAAAGAAATGACTCCAGAGCACAGAAAACACGATTCCAATGAAATGACCCCCTACTTCAAAAATTTGCTTCCATCGAAAAACCAGAGAACATAAAAAAGTTGCTTCCAAAGAAATAACCCCAGAACACTAAAAATTTGCTTGCAACGAAATTTTATGAGAACACAAATATTCACTTCCAACGAAATCACCCCAGAACACAAAAACTTCGCTTCCAACAAAATTACTTCTGAGCACAGAAAACACGCTTCCAACGAAATAATCCCTTACTTCAAAAATTTGCTACCATCGATATCACCCGAGAACACAAAAAATTCGCTTCCAACGAAATGACTGCAGAGCACAGAAAACACACTTCCAACGAAATGACCCCCTGCTTAAAAAATTCGCTTCCATCGAAAAAACCGGAGAACACAAAAATACGCTTCCAAAGAAATTACCCCAGAACACAAAAATTCACTTTCAACGAAATCACCCGAGAACACAAAAAATTCGCTTCCAACGAAATCACCCCAGAGCACAAAAAATTGCTTCCAACGAAAACACCCTAGAACATAAAAAATTCGCTTCCATCAAAATCACCACAGAAGCCAAAAAATTCGTTTCCAACCAAATCACCCCAGAGCAGAAAAATATTCACTGCCAACGAAATCACCTTAGAACACAAAAAATTTGCTTCCAACAAAATCACCCCAGGGCACGAAAAATTCACTTCCAAAGAAATGACTCCAGAGCACAGAAAACACGCTTCCAATGATATGACCCCATACTTCAAAAATTTGCTTCCATCGAAATCACCTGAGAACACAAAAAATTCGCTTCCGACGAAATTAACCCTGAACACATAAAAATTTCCTTGCAACGAAATCACCCCAGAAGACAAAAAGTTTGCTTCCTACGAAATGACTCCTTAGCACAGAAAACACGCTTCCAACGAAATGACCCCCTACTTCAAAAATTTGCTTCCACCGAAAAGACCGGAGAACACAAAAAATTCTCTTTCAAAGATATTACCCCAGAACACAAAAAATTATTTTCCAATGAAATCTACTAAGAACACAAATATTCTCTTCCAAAGATATCCTCCTAGAGCACAAAAAATTCGCTTCCAACGAAAACATGCCAGAGCACAAAAAATTCGCTTCGAACGAAATGACTCCAGAGCACAGAAAACACGCTTCCAACAAAAAGACCCCCTATTTCAAAAATTTGCTTCCATCAAAATCAACCGAGAACACAAAAAATTCTCTTCCAACGATATTACCCCAGAAGACAAAAAATTCTTTTCCAACAAAATCTCCTGAGAGCACAAATATTCGCTTCCAAAGATATCATTCAAGAGCACAAAAAATTCGCTTCGAACAAAATCACCCTAGAGTACGAAAAATTCACTTCCAAAGAAATGACTCCAGAGCACCAAAAACATGCTTCCAAAGATATGACCCCATATTTCAAAAATTTGCTTCCATCGAAATCACCCGAGAACACAAAAATTTCGCTTCCAACGAAATCACCCCAGAACACAAAAAAATTCGCTTCTAATGAAATCACGCTAGAACACAAAAATTAGCTTTCAATGAAATCACCCGAGAACACAAAAAATAGGCTTCCAACGAAATCACCCCAGAGCACGAAAAATTCCCATCCAACGAAATGACTCCAGAGCACAGAAAACATGATTCCAACGAAATGACCCCCTACTTCAAAAACTTGCTTCCATCGAAAAACCGGAGAAGATAAAAAATTCGCTTCCAACGAAATAACCCCAGAACACAAAAAATTTGCTTGCAACGAAATTTTCTGAGAACACAAATATTCGCTTCCAACGAAATCACCCCAGAACACAAAAAATTCGCTTGCAATGAAATCTCCTGAGAACACAAATATTCGCTTCCAAAGATATCATCCCAGAGCAGAAAAAAATTGCTTCCATCGAAATCACCCAAGAACACAAAAAATTCGCTTCCAACGAAATGACTCCAGAGCACAGAAAATTCGCTTCCAAAGAAATCACCAAAGAACACAAAAAATACACGTCCAATGAAATTCCCACAGAACAGAAAAAATTTGCTTCCAACGAAATCAACCCAGAACACAAAAACTTCACTTCCAACGAAACAACGCTAGAACACAAAAAATTAGCTTTCAAAGAAATCACCCGAGAAGAAAAAAATTGGCTTCCAAGGAAATGACCCCCTACTTAAAAAATTCGCTTCCATCGAAAAAACCAGAGAACACAAAAATATGCTTCCAACGAAATTACCCCAGAACACAAAAATTCCCTTTCAACGAAATCACACGAGAACAGAAAAAATTCGCTTCCAACTAAATCACCCCAGAGCACAAAAAATTCGCTTCCAACGAAATCACCCTAGAACATAAAAAATTCGCTTCCATCGAAATCACCACAGAAGACAAAAAATTCGCTTCCACCAAATCACCCCAGAGCAGAAAAAACTTCACTTCCAAGGAAATCACCCTAGAACACAAAAAATTCCCTTTCAAAGAAAACACCAAAGAACACAAATAATACACGTCCAATGAAATTCCCACAGAACAGAAAAAATTTGCTTCCAACGAAATCAACCCAGAACACGAAAACTTCGCTTCCAACGAAACAACGCTAGAACACAAAAAATTAGCTTTCAAAGAAATCACCCGAGAAGACAAAAAATTGGCTTCCAACGAAATCACCCCAGAGCAGAAAAAACTTCACTTCCAAGGAAATAACCCTAGAACAGAAAAAATTCTCTTTCAAAGAAATCACCAAAGAACACAAAAAATACACGTCCAATGAAATTCCCACAGAACAGAAAAAATTTGCTTCCAACGAAATCAACCCAGAACACAAATCTTCGCTTCCAACGAAACAACGCTAGAACACAAAAAATTAGCTTTCAAAGAAATCACCCGAGAAGACAAAAAATTGGCTTCCAACGAAATCACCACAGAGCAAAAAAATTCACTTCCAATGAAATGACTCCACAGCACAGACAACATGCTTCCAATGAAATGACCCTAGAACACAAAGAAATTCGCTTCCAACGAAATCACCCTAGAACATAAAAAATTCCTTTTCAACGAAATCACACGAGAACACAAAAAATTCTCTTCCAACGAAATTACCCAAGAACACAAAAAATTCGCTTCCAACGAAATCAACCTAGAACAACAAAATTCGCTTCCATCGAAATCACCACAGAACACAAAAAATTTGCTTCCAACGAAATTACTCCAGAGCACAGAAAACACGCTTCCAATGAAATGATCCCTTACTTCAAAAATTTGCTTCCATCGAAATCACCCGAGAACACAAAAAATTCGCTTCCAACCATAGCACCCTAGAGCACAAAAAATTTGCTTCCAACGAAATGACTCCAGAGCACAGAAAACACGCTTACAAAGAAATGACCCCCTACATCAAAAATTTGCTTCCATCGAAAAAACCGAACAACATAAAAAATTCTCTTCTAATGATATTACCCCAGAGGACAAAAAATTCTTTTCCAAGGAAATCTCCTGAGAACAAAAATATTCGCTTCCAACGAAATCACCACTGAGCACAAAAAAATCGCTTCCAACGAAATTAACCTAGAACAAAAAAATTCGCTTCCATCAAAATCACCACAGAAGACAAAAAATTCGCTTCCAACCAAAGCACCCCAGAGCAGAAAAAATTCACTTCCAACGAAATCACCCTAGTACATAAAAAATTCACTTCCAACGAAATTACCCGAGAATACAAAAAATTCATTTCCAAAGATATGACCCCATACTTCAAAAATTTCCTTCCATCAAAATCACCTGAGAACACAAAAAATTCGATTCCAACGAAATCACCCCAGAGCACAAAAAATTCGCATCCAACAAAATGAATCCAGAGTACAGAAAACCCGCTTCCAACAAAATGACCCCCTACTTCAAAAATTTGTTTCCATCGAAATCACCCCAGAACACAAAAAAATTTGCTTCCAATGAATTTATCCCAGAACACAAAAAATTCCCTTTCAACGATATCACCCGAGAAAACAAAAAATTCCCTTCCAACGAAATCACCCCAGAACACAAAAAATTTGCTTGCAACGAAATCTCCTGAGAACACAAATATTTGCTTCCAACAAAATCACCTCAGAGCACAAAAAATTCGCTTCCAAAGAAATGACTCCAGAGCACAGAAAACACGCTTCCAACGAAATGACCTCCTATTTCAAAAATTTGCTTCCATCAAAAAGACCAGAGAACACAAAAAAATTCTCTTCCAACGATATTACCCCAGAAGAGAAAAAATTCTTTTCCAACGAAATCTCCTGAGAGCAAAAATATTCGCTTCCAAAAATATCACCCCAGAGCACAAAAAATTCGCTTCCAACGAAATCACCGTAGAACATAAAAAATTCGCTTCCATCGAAATCACCACAGGAGACAAAAAATTCGCTTCCAACCAAAGCACCCCAGAGTAGAAAAAATTCACTTCCAACGAAATCACCCTAGTACATAAAAAATTCGCTTCCAACTAAATCACCCCAGAGCACAAAAAATTCACTGCCAACGAAATTACCCCAGAACACAAAAAATTCGCTTGCAACGAAATCTCCTGAGAACACAAATATTCGCTTCCAATGAAATCACCCCAGAGCACGAAAAATTCGCTTCCAACGAAATGACTCCAGAGCACAGAAAACACGCTTCCAACGATATGACCCCATACTTCAAAAATTTGCTTCCATCGAAATCACCTGAGAACACAAAAAATTCGCTTCCAAATAAATTACCACAGAACACAAAAAAATCGCTTCTAACGAAATCTCCTGGGAACACAAATATTTGCTTCCAAAGAAATCATCCCAGAGCACAAAAAATTCGCTTACAACGAAATCACCCTAGAACACAAAAAAAATTCCCTTTCAACGAAATCACCTGAGAACACAAAAAATTCACATCCAACGAAATTACCACAGAAGAGAAAATATTTGCTTCCATCGAAATAACCCCACAACACAAAAAATTCGCTTCCAACGAAATCACGCTAGAACACAAAAAAATTAGCTTTCAATGAAATCACCCCCGAGCACAAAAAATTCCCTTCCAACGAAATGATTCCTGAGCACATAAAACACGATTCCAACGAAATGACCCCCTACTTAAAAAATTTGCTGCCATCGAAAAACCGGAGAACATAAAAAATTCGCTTCCAACAAAATTACCACAGAACACAAAAAATTCGCTTGCAACGAAATTTTCTGAGAAAACAAATATTCGCTTCCAACGAAATCACCCCAGAACACAAAAAATACCCTTCCAACGAAATGACTCTAGAGCACAGAAAACACGCTTCCAATGAAATGACCCCCTACTTAAAAAATTCGCTTCCATCAAAAAACCGGAGAACACAAAAATACGCTTCCAACGAAATTACCCCAGAACACAAAAAATTCGCTTGCAACGAAATCTCCTGAGAACACAAATATTCGCTTCCAACGAAATCACCCCAGAGCACAAAAAATTCGCTACAAAAGAAATGACTCCAGAGCACAGAAAACATGCTTCCAATGAAATTACTCTCTACTTAAAAAATTTGCTTCCATCGAAAAAACCGGAGAACACAAAAAATTCGCTTCCAAAGAAATTACCCCAGAACCAAAAAAATTCGCTTGCAATGAAATGTCCTGAGAACACAAATATTAGCTTCCAAAGAAATCACCCCAGAGCACAAAAATTCACTTCCAAAGAAATGACTCCAAAGCATAGAAAATATGCTTCCAGCGAAATGACCCCATATTTCAAAAATTTGCTTCCATCGAAATCACTTGAGAATACAAAAAATTAGCTTCCAATGAAATTACCCCAGAACAAAATAAATTCACTTGCAACGACATCTCCTGAGAACACAGATATTCGCTTCCAAAGAAATCATCCCAGAGCAAAAAAAAGTTCGCTTCCAACGAAATCACCCTAGAACACAAAAAATTCCCTTTCGATGAAATCACCCGAGAACACAAAAAATTCATGTCCAACGAAATCACCCTAGAACACAAAAAATTTCCTTTCAACGAAATCACACTAGAACACAAAAAATTCGCTTCCAAAGAAATCACCCCAAAGCACAAAAAATTCGCTTCCAAAGATCTGACTCCAGAGCACAGAAAACAAGCTTCCAACGAAAAGTCCCCATACTTCAAAAATTTGCTTCCATCGAAATGACCCCAGAACACAAAAATTTCGCTTCCAACGAAATTACACCAGAACACAAAAAATTTGCTTCCAACGAAATCACCGCAGAAAACAAAAAATTCGCTTCAAACGAAATGACTCCAGAGCACAGAAAACACGCTTCCAACGAAATGACCCCCTGCTTCAAAAATTTGCTTCCATCAAAAAAAACGGAGAAAACCAAAAATTCAGGTCCAACAAAATTACCACAGAACAGAAAAAATTTGCTTCCATCGAAATAACCACAGAGCACAAAAAATTTGCTTCCAACAAAATCACCCTAGAACACAAAAAATTCCCTTTCAACGGAATCACAGTAGAACACAAAAAATTCGCTTCCAAAGAAATCACCCCAAAGCACAAAAAATTCGCTTCCAAAGATCTGACTCCAGAGCACAGAAAACAAGCTTCCAACGAAAAGTCCCCATACTTCAAAAATTTGCTTCCATCGAAATGACCCCAGAACACAAAAATTTCGCTTCCAACGAAATTACACCAGAACACAAAAAATTTGCTTCCAACGAAATCACCGCAGAAAACAAAAAATTCGCTTCAAACGAAATGACTCCAGAGCACAGAAAACACGCTTCCAACGAAATGACCCCCTGCTTCAAAAATTTGCTTCCATCAAAAAAAACGGAGAAAACCAAAAATTCAGGTCCAACAAAATTACCACAGAACAGAAAAAATTTGCTTCCATCGAAATAACCACAGAGCACAAAAAATTTGCTTCCAACAAAATCACCCTAGAACACAAAAAATTCCCTTTCAACGGAATCACAGTAGAACACAAAAAATTCGCTTCCAAAGAAATCAGCCCAAAGCACAAAGAATTCCGTTCCAACGAAATTACTCCAAAGCATAGAAAACAAGCTTCCAACGAAATGACCCCCTACTTCAAAAATTTGCTTCCATCGAAAAAACCTGAGAACACAAAAAATTCGCTTGCAACGAAATCGTCTGAGAACACAAATATTCGCTTCCAACAAAATGACTCCAGAGCATAGAAAACACGCTTCGAATGAAATGATACCATACTTCAAAAATTTGCTTCCATTGAAATGAACCCAAAACACAAAAAATTGCTTCCAACGAAATTACCCCAGAACACAAAAAATTTGCTTCCATGAAATCACCCAAAAACACAAAAAATTCGCTTCCAACGAAATGACTCCAGAGCATAGAAAATACACTTCCAACGAAATGACCCTGTGCTTCAAAAATTTGCTTCCATTGAAAAAACCAGAGAAAACAAAAAATTCGCTTCCAACGAAATCTTCTGAAAACACGAATATTCGCTTCCAACTAAATCACCCCAGAACACAAAAAATTCGCTTTTAAACGGAATGACTCCAGAGCACAGAACACACGCTCCCAAAGAAATGATCCCATACTTCAAAAATTTGCTTCCATTGAAATCACCCGGGAACACAAAAAATTTGCTTCCAACGAAATCACCCCAGAACACAAAAAATTTGCTTCCAACGAAATCACCCCAGAACACAAAAAATTTGCTTCCAACGAAATCACCCCAGAACACAAAAAATTTGCTTCCAACGAAATCACACCAGAACACAAAAAATTCTCCTCCAACGAAATGACCCCAGACACAAAAAAATCGCTTCTATCGAAATTACCCCAGAACTCACAAAATTCGCTTCCAACGAAATCACCCAGAACACAAAAAATTCGCTTCCAACGAAATCACTCCAGAGCACCAAAAATTCTCTTCCAACCAAGTGACTCCAGAGCACAGAAAACACGCTTCCAACAAAATGACCCCCTAGTTCAAAAATTGGCTTCCATCGAGAAAACCGGAGAACACAAAAAATTCGCTTCCAACAAAATTTCCACAGAACAAAAAAATTCGCTTCCAACGAAATTACCCCAGAACACAAAAAATTTGCTTCCATGAAATCACCCCAGAACACAAAAAATTCGCTTCCAACGAAATAACTCCAGAGCACAGAAAACACACTTCCAATGAAATGACCCCCTGCTTCAAAAATTTGCTTCCATCGAAAAAAACGGAGAAAACAAAAAATTCGCTTCCAACGAAATTTCCCCAGAACACAAAAAAATTCTCTTGCAACGAAATCTTCTGAGAACACGAATATTCGCTTCCAACGAAATCACCCCAGAACACAAAAAATTCGCTTTTAAACGGAATGACTCCAGAGCACAGAAAACACGCTTCGAACGAAATGATACCATACTTCAAAAATTTGTTTCCGTTGAAATCATCTGAGAACACAAAAAATTCGCTTCCAACGAAATGACCTCCTACTTCAAAAATTTACTTCCATCGAAAAAACCGGAGAACAGAAAAAATTCGCTTGCTACGAAATCTTCTGAGAACACAAATATTCGCTTCCAACGAAATCTCCCCAGAACACAAAATATTCGCTTCCAACGAAATGACTCCAGAGCACAGAAAACAATGTACCAATGAAATGACCCGAGAACACAAAAAATTCGCTTCCAAAGAAATCACCCTAGAACATAAAAAATTCGCTTTTAACGAAATCACCCAAGAATAGAAAAAATTCGCTTCCAACGAAATCACCTCAGAGCACAAAATATTCACTGCCAAAGAAATGACTCCAGAGCACAGAACACACGCTTCCAACGAAATGACCCTATATTTAAAAAATTTGCTTCCATCGAAAAAACCGGAGAACACAAAAAATTCGCTTCCAAAGAAATTACCCCAGAACACAAAAAATTTGCTTGCAACGAAATATCCTGAGAATACAAATATTAGCTTCCAATCAAATCACCCCAGAGCACAAAAAATTTGCTTCCAACGAAATCACCCCAGAACACAAAAAATTCGCTTCCAAGGAAATGACTCCAGAGCACAGAAAGCACGCCTCCAACGAAATGACCCCCTGCTTCAAAAAATTTGCTTCCATCAAAAAAAAAAACAGGAGAAAACCAAAAATTCACATCCAACCAAATTACCACAGAACAGAAAAAAATTGCTTCCATCGAAATCACCACAGAACACAAAAAATTCGCTTCCAACAAAATCACCCTAGAAGACAAAAAATTCCCTTTCAACGAAATCACACAAGAGCACAAAAAATTCGCTTCCAACGAAATTACTCCAGAGCACAGAAAACGAGCTTCCAACGAAATGACCCCCTACTAAAAATTTGATTCCATCGAAAAAACCGGAGAACACAAAAAATTCGCTTGCAACGAAATCGTCTGAGAACACAAATATTCGCTTCCAACGAAATGACTCCAGAGCACAGAATACACGCTTCGAACGAAATGATACCATACTTCAAAAATTTGCTTCCATTGAAATGACCCGAGAACAAAAAAAATTCACTTCCAACGAAATTACCCCAGAACACAAAAAATTTGCTTCCAAAGAAATGACCCCAGAACACAAAAAATTCGCTTCCAACGAAATTACCCCAGAACACAAAAAATTCGCTTCCAACGAAATAACTCCAGAGCACAGAAAACACACTTCCAATGAAATGACCCCCTGCTTCAAAAATTTGCTTCCATCGAAAAAACGGAGAAAACAAAAAATTCGCTTCCAACGAAATTTCCCCAGAACACAAAAAAATTCTCTTGCAACGAAATCTTCTGAGAACACGAATATTCGCTTCCAACGAAATCACCCCAGAACACAAAAAATTCGCTTTTAAACGGAATGACTCCAGAGCACAGAAAACACGCTTCGAACGAAATGATACCATACTTCAAAAATTTGTTTCCGTTGAAATCATCTGAGAACACAAAAAATTCGCTTCCAACGAAATGACCTCCTACTTCAAAAATTTACTTCCATCGAAAAAACCGGAGAACAGAAAAAATTCGCTTGCTACGAAATCTTCTGAGAACACAAATATTCGCTTCCAACGAAATCTCCCCAGAACACAAAATATTCGCTTCCAACGAAATGACTCCAGAGCACAGAAAACACGCTTTGAACGAAATGATACCATACTTCAAAAATTTGTTTCCGTTGAAATCATCTGAGTACACAAAAAATTCGCTTCCAAAGAAATTACTCCAGAGCACAGAAAACTCGTTTCGAACAAAATGACCCCTTACTTCAAAAATTTGCTTCCATTGAAAAAACCGGAGAACACAAAAAATTCTCTTCCAACAATATTACCCCAGAAGAGAAAAAGTTCTTTTACAATGAAATCTCCTGAGAACACAAATATTCGCTTGCAAAGATATCATCCCATAGCACAAAAATTTCGCTTCCAACGAAATCACCCTAGAACACAAAAATTCCCTTTCAACGAAATCACCCGACAACACAAAAAATTTGCTTCCAACGAAATCACCCCAGAGCACAAAAAATTCGCTTCCAATGAAATGACTCCATAGCACAGAAAACACGTTTCGAACGAAATGACCCCCTACTTCAAAAATCACCCTAGAACACAAAAATTCCCTTTTAGAGAAATCACCCTGGAACACAAAAAAATTCCCTTTCAACGAAATCACCAGAGAACACAAAAAGTTTATGCCCAACGAAATTAACACAGAACAGAAAATATTTGCTTCCATTGAAATCAAAGCAGAACACAAAATATTTGATTCCAAAGAAATCACCCTAGAACACAAAAAATTCCCTTTCAACGAAATCACCGGAGAACACAAAAAATTCACGACCAACGAAATTACCACAGAACAGAAAAAATTTGTTTCCATCGAAATCACCCCAAAACACAAAAAATTCGCTTCCAACGCAATCACGCTAGAACACAAAAAATTAATTTTAAACGAAAACACCTGAGAACACAAAAAATTCGCTTCCAACAGAATCACCACAGAGCACAAAATATTCGCTTCCAATGAAATGACTCCATAGCACAGAAAACATGCTTCCAACGAAATGACCCCCTACTTCAAAAATTTGCTTCCATCGAAAAGACCGGAGAACACAAAAAATTCTCTTCCAAAGATATCATCCAAAGATATTACCCCAGAAGACAATAAATTCTTTTCCAACGAAATCTCCTGAGAACACAAATATTCGCTTCCAAAGATATCATCCCAGAGCACAAAAAATTTGCTTCCAACCAAATCACCCTAGAACACAAAAATTCCATTTCAACGAAATCACCCGAGAACACAAAAATTTTGCTTCCAAGGAAATCAACCCAGAACACAAAAAATTCGCTTGCAATGAAATCTCCTTAGAACACAAATATTGGCTTTCAACGAAATCACCCCAGAGCACAAATATTCGCTTCCAAAGATATCATCCCAGAGCACAATAAATTTGCTTCCAACGAAATCACCCTAGAACACAAAAATTCCCTTTCAATGAAATCACCCGACAACACAAAAAATTTGCTTCCAACGAAATCACCCCAGAGCACAAAAAATTCGCTTCCAATGAAATGACTCCATAGCACAGAAAACACGTTTCGAACGAAATGACCCCCTACTTCAAAAATTTGCTTCCTTCGAAAATCCCGGAGATCACAAAAAATTTTCTTCCAACGATATTACCCCAGAAGACAAAAAATACTTCTCCAAAGAAATCTCCTGAGAACACAAATATTCGCTTCCAAAGATATCATCCCAGAGCACAAAAAATTCGCTTCCAAAGAAATCACCCTAGAACACAAAAATTCCCTTTCAACGAAATCACTCGAGAACACAAAAAGTTCGCTTCCAACGAAATCACCAAAGAGCACAAAAAATTCCCTTCCAACGAAATGACTCCAGAGCACAGAAAACACGCTTCCAACGAAATGACCCCCTACTTCAAAAATTTGCCTCCATCGAAAAGACCAGAGAACACAAAAAATTCTCTTCCAACGATATTACCCAAGAAGACAATAAATTCTTTTCCAACGAAATCTCCTGAGAACACAAATATTCGCGTCCAAAGATATCATCCCAGAGCACAAAAAATTCGCTTCCAACGAAATCACCCCAGAGCACAAAAAAATGGCTTCCAAAGAAATGACTCTAGAGCATAGAAAACACGATTCCAACAAAATGACCCCATACTTCAAAAATTTGCTACCATCGAAATCACCCCAGAACACAAAAAAGTCGCTTCCAACAAAATGACTCCAGAGCACAGAAAACACGCTTCCAACGAAATGACCCCCTACTTCAAAAATGTGCTTCCATCGAAAAAACCGGTGAACACAAAAAATTCTATTCCAACGATTTTAACCCCAGAATAAATAAAATTCTTTTCCAAAGAAATCTCTTGAGTACACAAATATTCGCTTTCAAAGATATCATCCCAGATACAAAAATTTGCTTCCAACAAAATTACTCTAGAACCCAAAAATTCCCTTTCAACGAAATCACCCCAGAGCACAAAAAATTTGCTTCCAACGAAATGACTCCAGAGCACAGAAAGCACGCTTCCAATGAAATGACCCCAGAACACAAAAAATTCGCCTCCAACGAAATCACCCCAGAGCACAAAAATTCACTTCCAACGAAATGACTCCAGAGCACAGAAAACACGCTTCCAACAAAATGACCGCCTATTTCAAAAATTTGCTTCCATCCAAAAAACGGAGAACACAAAAAATTCTCTTCCAACGATGTTACCCCAGAACACAAAAAATTCTTTTCCAGCAAAATCTCCTGAGAACACAAATATTCGCTTCCAAAGATATCATCACAGAGTAGAAAAAATTCGCTTCCAACGAAATCACCTAGAACACAAAAATTCCCTTTCAAAGAAATCACCCGAGAACAGAGAAAATTCCCTTCCAACGAAATTAGCACAGAACAGAAAAAATTTGCTTCCATCGAAATCACCCGAGAACACAAAAAATTCGCTTCAAAAGAAATCACGCTAGACACAAAAAATTAGCTTTCAACGAAATCACCCCAGAGCGCAAAAAATTCCCTTCCACCGAAATGACTCCAGAGTATAGAAAACACGATTCGAATGAAATGACCCCTTAATTAAAAAATTTGCTTCCATTGAAAAAACCGGAGAACACAAATAATTCGCTTCCAACGAAATTACCCCAGAACACAAAAAATTCGCCTCCAACGAAATGATCCCAGAAGTCAAAAATTTGCTTCTATCGAAATCACCCGAGAACACAAAAAATTCACTTCAAACGAAATTACCCCAGAAGACAAAAATTTCTTTTCCAAAAAAATCTCCTGAGAACACAAATATTCGCTTCCAAAGATATCATCCCAGAGCACATAAAATTATCTTTCAACGAAATTACCCGAGAACACAAAAAATTCGCTTCCAACAAAATCACCACAGAGCGCAAAAAATTCCCATCCAACAAAATGACTCCAGAGCACAGAAAACATGATTCCAACAAAATGACCTCCTACTTCAAAAATTTGCTTCCATCGAAATATCACTAGAACACCAACAATTCACTTCCAACATAATTACCCAAAACACAAAATATTCGCTTGCAAATATATCTTCTGAGAACACAAATATTCGCTTCCAAAGAAATCACCCCAGAACACAAAAAATTCGCTTCCATCGAAATTACCCAAGAACACAAAAAATTCGCTTCCAATGAAATCTCCTGATAACACAAATATTCGCTTCCAAAGAAATCATCCCAAAGCACAAAAAAATTCGTTTCCAACAAAATCACCCTGGAACACAAAAAATTCCCTTTCAACTAAATCACCCCAGAACACAAAAAATTCACGTAAAACGAAATTACCACAGAACAAAAAATTTGCTCCCATCGAAATCACCCTAAAACACAAAAAGTTCGCTTCGAAAGAAATGACTCCAGAGCACAGAAAACACGCTTCATACGATATGACCCACTACTTCAAAAATTTCCTTCCATCGAAAAGACTGGAGAACACAAAAAATTCTCTTCCAACGATATTACCCCAGAAGACAAAAAATTCTTTTCCAATGAAATCTCCTGAGAAAACAAATATTCGCTTCCAAAGATATCATCCCAGAGCACAATAAATTTGCTTCCAACGAAATCACCCTAGAACACAAAAATTCCCTTTCAACGAAATCATCCGACAACACAAAAAATTTCCTTCCAACGAAATCACCCCAGAGCACAAAAAATTCGCTTCCAACGAAATGACTCCAGAGCGCAGAAAACATGCTTCCAAAGAAATGACCCCCTACTTCAAAAATTTGTTTCCATCGAGATAACATGAGAACACAAAAAATTCTCTCTCAACGAAATTACCCCTGAACACAAAAAATTCGCTTGCGACGAAATCTCCTGAGAACACAAATATTCGCTTCCAATGAAATGCCCCAGAGCACAAAAAATTCACTTCCAACGAAATCACTCCAGAGCACAGAAAACACGCTTCCAATGAAATGACCCCATACTTCAAAAATTTGCTTCCATCGAAATTACCCGAGGACACAAAAAATTCGCTTCCAACGCAATTACCCCAGGACACAAAAAATTCGCTTGCAACCAAATCTTCTGAGAACACACATATATCGATTCCAACGAAATCACACCAGAACACAAAAAATTCGCTTCCAACGAAATGACTCCAGGGCACAGAAAACACGCTTCCAACGAAATTACCCCATATTTGAAAAATTTGCTTCCATCGAAATCACCCGAAAACACAAAAAATTCGCTTCCAAAGAAATTACCCCAGAAAACAATAAATTCGCTTCCAACCATATCTCCTGGGAACACAAATATTCGCTTCCAAAGAAATCATCCCAGAGCACAAAAAAATTCGCTTTCAACAAAATCACCCTAGAAAACAAAAAATTCCCTTTCAACGAAATCACCTGAGAACACAAAAAATTCACGTCCAACGAAATTCACTGAACAGAAAAAAATTGCTTCCATCGAAATCACCCCAGAAGACAAAAAATTCGCTTCCAAAGAAATTACGCTAGAACACAAAAATTAGCTTTCAATGAAATCACCCGAAACACAAAAAATTGGCTTCCAAAAAATCACCCGAGAGCACAAAAAATTCCCTTCCAACGAAATGACTCCAGAGCACAGAAAACACGAATTCAACGAAATGACCCCCACTTCAAAAACTTGCTCCCATCGAAAAACCAGAAAACATAAAACATTCGCTTCCAACGAAATCACCCCAGAGCACAAAAAATCGCTTCCAACGAAAACACCCTAGAACATAAAAAGTTCGCTTCCATAAAAATCATCACAGAAGCCAAAAAATCGCTTCCAACCAAATCACCCATGAGCAGAAAAATATTCACTTCCAACGAAATCACCCTAGAACATAAAAAATTTGCTTTCAACGAAATCACCCGAGGACACAAAAAATTCGCTTCCAACAAAATCACCCAAGGGCACGAAAAATTCGCTTCCAAAGAAATGACTCCAGAGCACAGAAAACACGCGTCCAACGATATGACCCCATACTTCAAAAATTCGCTTCCAACGAAATTAACCCTGAACACAAAAAATTTGCTTGCAACGAAATCACCCAGAACACAAAAAGTTCGCTTCCTACGAAATGACTCCTTAGCAAAGAAAACACGCTTCCAACGAAATGACCCCCTACTTCAAAAATTTGCTTCCACCGAAAAGACCGGAGAACACAAAAAATTCTTTTCCAACGAAATCTCCTGAGGACACAAATATTCTCTTCCAAAGATATCCTCCTAGAGCACAAAAAATTCGCTTCCAATGAAATCACCACAGAACAAAAAAATTCGCTTGCAACGAAATCTCCTGTGAACACAAATATTCGCTTCCAATGAAATCACCCCAGAGCACAAAATATTCGCTTCCAACGAAATCACTCCAGAGCACAGAAAACACGCTTCCAATGAAATGACCCCATACTTAAAAATTTGCTTCCATTGAAATCACCCGAGGACACAAAAAATTCGCTTCCAACGAAATTACACTAGAACACAAAAAATTCGCTGGCAACCAAATCTTCTGAGAACACACATATTCGCTTTCAACGAAAGCACACCAAAACACAAAAAATTCGCTTCCAACGAAATGACTCCAGGGCACAGAAAACACGCTTACAATGAATTGACCCCATATTTGAAAAATTTGCTTCCATCGAAATCACCCGAGAACACAAAAAATTCGCTTCCAACGAAATTACCCCAGAACAGAATAAATTCGCTTCCAACGAAATCTCCTGGGAACACAAATATTCGCTTACAAAGAAATCATCCTAGAGCACAAAAAAATTCGCTTCCCACGAAATCACACTAGAACACAAAAATTAGCTTTCAATGAAATCACCTCAGAACACAAAAAATTGGCTTCCAACAAAATCCCCCCAGAGCACAAAAAATTCCCTTCCAAAGAAATGACTCCAGAGCACAGAAAACACGATTCCAATGAAATGACCCCCTACTTCAAAAATTTGCTTCCATCGAAAAACCAGAGAACATAAAAAAGTTGCTTCCAAAGAAATAACCCCAGAACACTAAAAATTTGCTTGCAACGAAATTTTATGAGAACACAAATATTCACTTCCAACGAAATCACCCCAGAACACAAAAACTTCGCTTCCAACAAAATTACTTCTGAGCACAGAAAACACGCTTCCAACGAAATAATCCCTTACTTCAAAAATTTGCTACCATCGATATCACCCGAGAACACAAAAAATTCGCTTCCAACGAAATGACTGCAGAGCACAGAAAACACACTTCCAACGAAATGACCCCCTGCTTAAAAAATTCGCTCCCATCGAAAAAACCGGAGAACACAAAAATACGCTTCCAAAGAAATTACCCCAGAACACAAAAATTCACTTTCAACGAAATCACCCGAGAACACAAAAAATTCGCTTCCAACGAAATCACCCCAGAGCACAAAAAATTGCTTCCAACGAAAACACCCTAGAACATAAAAAATTCGCTTCCATCAAAATCACCACAGAAGCCAAAAAATTCGTTTCCAACCAAATCACCCCAGAGCAGAAAAATATTCACTGCCAACGAAATCACCTTAGAACACAAAAAATTTGCTTCCAACAAAATCACCCCAGGGCACGAAAAATTCACTTCCAAAGAAATGACTCCAGAGCACAGAAAACACGCTTCCAATGATATGACCCCATACTTCAAAAATTTGCTTCCATCGAAATCACCTGAGAACACAAAAAATTCGCTTCCGACGAAATTAACCCTGAACACATAAAAATTTCCTTGCAACGAAATCACCCCAGAAGACAAAAAGTTCGCTTCCTACGAAATGACTCCTTAGCACAGAAAACACGCTTCCAACGAAATGACCCCCTACTTCAAAAATTTGCTTCCACCGAAAAGACCGGAGAACACAAAAAATTCTCTTTCAAAGATATTACCCCAGAACACAAAAAATTATTTTCCAATGAAATCTACTAAGAACACAAATATTCTCTTCCAAAGATATCCTCCTAGAGCACAAAAAATTCGCTTCCAACGAAAACATGCCAGAGCACAAAAAATTCGCTTCGAACGAAATGACTCCAGAGCACAGAAAACACGCTTCCAACAAAAAGACCCCCTATTTCAAAAATTTGCTTCCATCAAAATCAACCGAGAACACAAAAAATTCTCTTCCAACGATATTACCCCAGAAGACAAAAAATTCTTTTCCAACAAAATCTCCTGAGAGCACAAATATTCGCTTCCAAAGATATCATTCAAGAGCACAAAAAATTCGCTTCGAACAAAATCACCCTAGAGTACGAAAAATTCACTTCCAAAGAAATGACTCCAGAGCACCAAAAACATGCTTCCAAAGATATGACCCCATATTTCAAAAATTTGCTTCCATCGAAATCACCCGAGAACACAAAAATTTCGCTTCCAACGAAATCACCCCAGAACACAAAAAAATTCGCTTCTAATGAAATCACGCTAGAACACAAAAATTAGCTTTCAATGAAATCACCCGAGAACACAAAAAATAGGCTTCCAACGAAATCACCCCAGAGCACGAAAAATTCCCATCCAACGAAATGACTCCAGAGCACAGAAAACATGATTCCAACGAAATGACCCCCTACTTCAAAAACTTGCTTCCATCGAAAAACCGGAGAAGATAAAAAATTCGCTTCCAACGAAATAACCCCAGAACACAAAAAATTTGCTTGCAACGAAATTTTCTGAGAACACAAATATTCGCTTCCAACGAAATCACCCCAGAACACAAAAAATTCGCTTGCAATGAAATCTCCTGAGAACACAAATATTCGCTTCCAAAGATATCATCCCAGAGCAGAAAAAAATTGCTTCCATCGAAATCACCCAAGAACACAAAAAATTCGCTTCCAACGAAATGACTCCAGAGCACAGAAAATTCGCTTCCAAAGAAATCACCAAAGAACACAAAAAATACACGTCCAATGAAATTCCCACAGAACAGAAAAAATTTGCTTCCAACGAAATCAACCCAGAACACAAAAACTTCACTTCCAACGAAACAACGCTAGAACACAAAAAATTAGCTTTCAAAGAAATCACCCGAGAAGAAAAAAATTGGCTTCCAAGGAAATGACCCCCTACTTAAAAAATTCGCTTCCATCGAAAAAACCAGAGAACACAAAAATATGCTTCCAACGAAATTACCCCAGAACACAAAAATTCCCTTTCAACGAAATCACACGAGAACAGAAAAAATTCGCTTCCAACTAAATCACCCCAGAGCACAAAAAATTCGCTTCCAACGAAATCACCCTAGAACATAAAAAATTCGCTTCCATCGAAATCACCACAGAAGACAAAAAATTCGCTTCCACCAAATCACCCCAGAGCAGAAAAAACTTCACTTCCAAGGAAATCACCCTAGAACACAAAAAATTCCCTTTCAAAGAAAACACCAAAGAACACAAATAATACACGTCCAATGAAATTCCCACAGAACAGAAAAAATTTGCTTCCAACGAAATCAACCCAGAACACGAAAACTTCGCTTCCAACGAAACAACGCTAGAACACAAAAAATTAGCTTTCAAAGAAATCACCCGAGAAGACAAAAAATTGGCTTCCAACGAAATCACCCCAGAGCAGAAAAAACTTCACTTCCAAGGAAATAACCCTAGAACAGAAAAAATTCTCTTTCAAAGAAATCACCAAAGAACACAAAAAATACACGTCCAATGAAATTCCCACAGAACAGAAAAAATTTGCTTCCAACGAAATCAACCCAGAACACAAATCTTCGCTTCCAACGAAACAACGCTAGAACACAAAAAATTAGCTTTCAAAGAAATCACCCGAGAAGACAAAAAATTGGCTTCCAACGAAATCACCACAGAGCAAAAAAAATTCACTTCCAATGAAATGACTCCACAGCACAGACAACATGCTTCCAATGAAATGACCCTAGAACACAAAGAAATTCGCTTCCAACGAAATCACCCTAGAACATAAAAAATTCCTTTTCAACGAAATCACACGAGAACACAAAAAATTCTCTTCCAACGAAATTACCCAAGAACACAAAAAATTCGCTTCCAACGAAATCAACCTAGAACAACAAAATTCGCTTCCATCGAAATCACCACAGAACACAAAAAATTTGCTTCCAACGAAATTACTCCAGAGCACAGAAAACACGCTTCCAATGAAATGATCCCTTACTTCAAAAATTTGCTTCCATCGAAATCACCCGAGAACACAAAAAATTCGCTTCCAACCATAGCACCCTAGAGCACAAAAAATTTGCTTCCAACGAAATGACTCCAGAGCACAGAAAACACGCTTACAAAGAAATGACCCCCTACATCAAAAATTTGCTTCCATCGAAAAAACCGAACAACATAAAAAATTCTCTTCTAATGATATTACCCCAGAGGACAAAAAATTCTTTTCCAAGGAAATCTCCTGAGAACAAAAATATTCGCTTCCAACGAAATCACCACTGAGCACAAAAAAATCGCTTCCAACGAAATCAACCTAGAACAAAAAAATTCGCTTCCATCAAAATCACCACAGAAGACAAAAAATTCGCTTCCAACCAAAGCACCCCAGAGCAGAAAAAATTCACTTCCAACGAAATCACCCTAGTACATAAAAAATTCACTTCCAACGAAATTACCCGAGAATACAAAAAATTCATTTCCAAAGATATGACCCCATACTTCAAAAATTTCCTTCCATCAAAATCACCTGAGAACACAAAAAATTCGATTCCAACGAAATCACCCCAGAGCACAAAAAATTCGCATCCAACAAAATGAATCCAGAGTACAGAAAACCCGCTTCCAACGAAATGACCCCCTACTTCAAAAATTTGTTTCCATCGAAATCACCCCAGAACACAAAAAAATTTGCTTCCAATGAATTTATCCCAGAACACAAAAAATTCCCTTTCAACGATATCACCCGAGAAAACAAAAAATTCCCTTCCAACGAAATCACCGCAGAACACAAAAAATTTGCTTGCAACGAAATCTCCTGAGAACACAAATATTTGCTTCCAACAAAATCACCTCAGAGCACAAAAAATTCGCTTCCAAAGAAATGACTCCAGAGCACAGAAAACACGCTTCCAATGAAATGACCTCCGATTTCAAAAATTTGCTTCCATCAAAAAGACAAGAGAACACAAAAAAATTCTCTTCCAACGATATTACCCCAGAAGAGAAAAAATTCTTTTCCAACGAAATCTCCTGAGAGCAAAAATATTCGCTTCCAAAAATATCATCCCAGAGCACAAAAAATTCGCTTCCAACGAAATCACCGTAGAACATAAAAAATTCGCTTCCATCGAAATCACCACAGAAGACAAAAAATTCGCTTCCAACCAAAGCACCCCAGAGTAGAAAAAATTCACTTCCAACGAAATCACCCTAGTACATAAAAAATTCGCTTCCAACTAAATCACCCCAGAGCACAAAAAATTCACTGCCAACGAAATTACCCCAGAACACAAAAAATTCGCTTGCAACGAAATCTCCTGAGAACACAAATATTCGCTTCCAATGAAATCACCCCAGAGCACGAAAAATTCGCTTCCAACGAAATGACTCCAGAGCACAGAAAACACGCTTCCAAC
This sequence comes from Meriones unguiculatus, assembly GCF_030254825.1. Lineage (NCBI taxonomy): Eukaryota > Metazoa > Chordata > Mammalia > Rodentia > Muridae > Meriones > Meriones unguiculatus. The sequence goes on from NC_083353.1 coordinate 66,065,762, forward strand.
GATATGACCCCATACTTCAAAAATTTGCTTCCATCGAAATCACCTGAGAACACAAAAAATTCGCTTCCAAATAAATTACCACAGAACACAAAAAAATCGCTTCTAACGAAATCTCCTGGGAACACAAATATTTGCTTCCAAAGAAATCATCCCAGAGCACAAAAAATTCGCTTACAACGAAATCACCCTAGAACACAAAAAAATTCCCTTTCAACGAAATCACCTGAGAACACAAAAAATTCACATCCAACGAAATTACCACAGAAGAGAAAATATTTGCTTCCATCGAAATAACCCCACAACACAAAAAATTCACTTCCAACGAAATCACGCTAGAACACAAAAAAATTAGCTTTCAATGAAATCAACCCCGAGCACAAAAAATTCCCTTCCAACGAAATGATTCCTGAGCACATAAAACACGATTCCAACGAAATGACCCCCTACTTAAAAAATTTGCTGCCATCGAAAAACCGGAGAACATAAAAAATTCGCTTCCAACAAAATTACCACAGAACACAAAAAATTCGCTTGCAACGAAATTTTCTGAGAAAACAAATATTCGCTTCCAACGAAATCACCCCAGAACACAAAAAATACCCTTCCAACGAAATGACTCTAGAGCACAGAAAACACGCTTCCAATGAAATGACCCCCTACTTAAAAAATTCGCTTCCATCAAAAAACCGGAGAACACAAAAATACGCTTCCAACGAAATTACCCCAGAACCCAAAAAATTCGCTTGCAACGAAATCTCCTGAGAACACAAATATTCGCTTCCAACGAAATCACACCAGAGCACAAAAAATTCGCTACAAAAGAAATGACTCCAGAGCACAGAAAACATGCTTCCAACGAAATTACTCTCTACTTAAAAAATTTGCTTCCATCGAAAAAACCGGAGAACACAAAAAATTCGCTTCCAAAGAAATTACCCCAGAACCAAAAAAATTCGCTTGCAATGAAATGTCCTGAGAACACAAATATTAGCTTCCAAAGAAATCACCCCAGAGCACAAAAATTCGCTTCCAAAGAAATGACTCCAAAGCATAGAAAATATGCTTCCAGCGAAATGACCCCATATTTCAAAAATTTGCTTCCATCGAAATCACTTGAGAATACAAAAAATTAGCTTCCAATGAAATTACCCCAGAACAAAATAAATTCACTTGCAACGACATCTCCTGAGAACACAGATATTCGCTTCCAAAGAAATCATCCCAGAGCAAAAAAAAGTTCGCTTCCAACGAAATCACCCTAGAACACAAAAAATTCCCTTTCGATGAAATCACCCGAGAACACAAAAAATTCATGTCCAACGAAATCACCCTAGAACACAAAAAATTTCCTTTCAACGAAATCACACTAGAACACAAAAAATTCGCTTCCAAAGAAATCACCCCAAAGCACAAAAAATTCGCTTCCAAAGATCTGACTCCAGAGCACAGAAAACAAGCTTCCAACGAAAAGTCCCCATACTTCAAAAATTTGCTTCCATCGAAATGACCCCAGAACACAAAAATTTCGCTTCCAACGAAATTACACCAGAACACAAAAAATTTGCTTCCAACGAAATCACCGCAGAAAACAAAAAATTCGCTTCAAACGAAATGACTCCAGAGCACAGAAAACACGCTTCCAACGAAATGACCCCCTGCTTCAAAAATTTGCTTCCATCAAAAAAAACGGAGAAAACCAAAAATTCAGGTCCAACAAAATTACCACAGAACAGAAAAAATTTGCTTCCATCGAAATAACCACAGAGCACAAAAAATTTGCTTCCAACAAAATCACCCTAGAACACAAAAAATTCCCTTTCAACGAAATCACAGTAGAACACAAAAAATTCGCTTCCAAAGAAATCAGCCCAAAGCACAAAGAATTCCGTTCCAACGAAATTACTCCAAAGCATAGAAAACAAGCTTCCAACGAAATGACCCCCTACTTCAAAAATTTGCTTCCATCGAAAAAACCTGAGAACACAAAAAATTCGCTTGCAACGAAATCGTCTGAGAACACAAATATTCGCTTCCAACAAAATGACTCCAGAGCATAGAAAACACGCTTCGAATGAAATGATACCATACTTCAAAAATTTGCTTCCATTGAAATGAACCCAAAACACAAAAAATTGCTTCCAACGAAATTACCCCAGAACACAAAAAATTTGCTTCCATGAAATCACCCAAAAACACAAAAAATTCGCTTCCAACGAAATGACTCCAGAGCATAGAAAATACACTTCCAACGAAATGACCCTGTGCTTCAAAAATTTGCTTCCATTGAAAAAACCAGAGAAAACAAAAAATTCGCTTCCAACGAAATCTTCTGAAAACACGAATATTCGCTTCCAACTAAATCACCCCAGAACACAAAAAATTCGCTTTTAAACGGAATGACTCCAGAGCACAGAACACACGCTCCCAAAGAAATGATCCCATACTTCAAAAATTTGCTTCCATTGAAATCACCCGGGAACACAAAAAATTTGCTTCCAACGAAATCACCCCAGAACACAAAAAATTTGCTTCCAACGAAATCACCCCAGAACACAAAAAATTTGCTTCCAACGAAATCACCCCAGAACACAAAAAATTTGCTTCCAACGAAATCACACCAGAACACAAAAAATTCTCCTCCAACGAAATGACCCCAGACACAAAAAAATCGCTTCTATCGAAATTACCCCAGAACTCACAAAATTCGCTTCCAACGAAATCACCCAGAACACAAAAAATTCGCTTCCAACGAAATCACTCCAGAGCACCAAAAATTCTCTTCCAACCAAGTGACTCCAGAGCACAGAAAACACGCTTCCAACAAAATGACCCCCTAGTTCAAAAATTGGCTTCCATCGAGAAAACCGGAGAACACAAAAAATTCGCTTCCAACAAAATTTCCACAGAACAAAAAAATTCGCTTCCAACGAAATTACCCCAGAACACAAAAAATTTGCTTCCATGAAATCACCCCAGAACACAAAAAATTCGCTTCCAACGAAATAACTCCAGAGCACAGAAAACACACTTCCAATGAAATGACCCCCTGCTTCAAAAATTTGCTTCCATCGAAAAAAACGGAGAAAACAAAAAATTCGCTTCCAACGAAATTTCCCCAGAACACAAAAAAATTCTCTTGCAACGAAATCTTCTGAGAACACGAATATTCACTTCCAACGAAATCACCCCAGAACACAAAAAATTCGCTTTTAAACGGAATGACTCCAGAGCACAGAAAACACGCTTCGAACGAAATGATACCATACTTCAAAAATTTGTTTCCGTTGAAATCATCTGAGAACACAAAAAATTCGCTTCCAACGAAATGACCTCCTACTTCAAAAATTTACTTCCATCGAAAAAACCGGAGAACAGAAAAAATTCGCTTGCTACGAAATCTTCTGAGAACACAAATATTCGCTTCCAACGAAATCTCCCCAGAACACAAAATATTCGCTTCCAACGAAATGACTCCAGAGCACAGAAAACAATGTACCAATGAAATGACCCGAGAACACAAAAAATTCGCTTCCAAAGAAATCACCCTAGAACATAAAAAATTCGCTTTTAACGAAATCACCCAAGAATAGAAAAAATTCGCTTCCAACGAAATCACCTCAGAGCACAAAATATTCACTGCCAAAGAAATGACTCCAGAGCACAGAACACACGCTTCCAACGAAATGACCCTATATTTAAAAAATTTGCTTCCATCGAAAAAACCGGAGAACACAAAAAATTCGCTTCCAAAGAAATTACCCCAGAACACAAAAAATTTGCTTGCAACGAAATATCCTGAGAATACAAATATTAGCTTCCAATCAAATCACCCCAGAGCACAAAAAATTTGCTTCCAACGAAATCACCCCAGAACACAAAAAATTCGCTTCCAAGGAAATGACTCCAGAGCACAGAAAGCACGCCTCCAACGAAATGACCCCCTGCTTCAAAAAATTTGCTTCCATCAAAAAAAAACAGGAGAAAACCAAAAATTCACATCCAACCAAATTACCACAGAACAGAAAAAAATTGCTTCCATCGAAATCACCACAGAACACAAAAAATTCGCTTCCAACAAAATCACCCTAGAAGACAAAAAATTCCCTTTCAACGAAATCACACAAGAGCACAAAAAATTCGCTTCCAACGAAATTACTCCAGAGCACAGAAAACGAGCTTCCAACGAAATGACCCCCTACTAAAAATTTGATTCCATCGAAAAAACCGGAGAACACAAAAAATTCGCTTGCAACGAAATCGTCTGAGAACACAAATATTCGCTTCCAACGAAATGACTCCAGAGCACAGAATACACGCTTCGAACGAAATGATACCATACTTCAAAAATTTGCTTCCATTGAAATGACCCGAGAACAAAAAAAATTCACTTCCAACGAAATTACCCCAGAACACAAAAAATTTGCTTCCAAAGAAATGACCCCAGAACACAAAAAATTCGCTTCCAACGAAATTACCCCAGAACACAAAAAATTCGCTTCCAACGAAATAACTCCAGAGCACAGAAAACACACTTCCAATGAAATGACCCCCTGCTTCAAAAATTTGCTTCCATCGAAAAAACGGAGAAAACAAAAAATTCGCTTCCAACGAAATTTCCCCAGAACACAAAAAAATTCTCTTGCAACGAAATCTTCTGAGAACACGAATATTCGCTTCCAACGAAATCACCCCAGAACACAAAAAATTCGCTTTTAAACGGAATGACTCCAGAGCACAGAAAACACGCTTCGAACGAAATGATACCATACTTCAAAAATTTGTTTCCGTTGAAATCATCTGAGAACACAAAAAATTCGCTTCCAACGAAATGACCTCCTACTTCAAAAATTTACTTCCATCGAAAAAACCGGAGAACAGAAAAAATTCGCTTGCTACGAAATCTTCTGAGAACACAAATATTCGCTTCCAACGAAATCTCCCCAGAACACAAAATATTCGCTTCCAACGAAATGACTCCAGAGCACAGAAAACACGCTTTGAACGAAATGATACCATACTTCAAAAATTTGTTTCCGTTGAAATCATCTGAGTACACAAAAAATTCGCTTCCAAAGAAATTACTCCAGAGCACAGAAAACTCGTTTCGAACAAAATGACCCCTTACTTCAAAAATTTGCTTCCATTGAAAAAACCGGAGAACACAAAAAATTCTCTTCCAACAATATTACCCCAGAAGAGAAAAAGTTCTTTTACAATGAAATCTCCTGAGAACACAAATATTCGCTTGCAAAGATATCATCCCATAGCACAAAAATTTCGCTTCCAACGAAATCACCCTAGAACACAAAAATTCCCTTTCAACGAAATCACCCGACAACACAAAAAATTTGCTTCCAACGAAATCACCCCAGAGCACAAAAAATTCGCTTCCAATGAAATGACTCCATAGCACAGAAAACACGTTTCGAACGAAATGACCCCCTACTTCAAAAATCACCCTAGAACACAAAAATTCCCTTTTAGAGAAATCACCCTGGAACACAAAAAATTCCCTTTCAACGAAATCACCAGAGAACACAAAAAGTTTATGCCCAACGAAATTAACACAGAACAGAAAATATTTGCTTCCATTGAAATCAAAGCAGAACACAAAATATTTGATTCCAAAGAAATCACCCTAGAACACAAAAAATTCCCTTTCAACGAAATCACCGGAGAACACAAAAAATTCACGACCAACGAAATTACCACAGAACAGAAAAAATTTGTTTCCATCGAAATCACCCCAAAACACAAAAAATTCGCTTCCAACGCAATCACGCTAGAACACAAAAAATTAATTTTAAACGAAAACACCTGAGAACACAAAAAATTCGCTTCCAACAGAATCACCACAGAGCACAAAATATTCGCTTCCAATGAAATGACTCCATAGCACAGAAAACATGCTTCCAACGAAATGACCCCCTACTTCAAAAATTTGCTTCCATCGAAAAGACCGGAGAACACAAAAAATTCTCTTCCAAAGATATCATCCAAAGATATTACCCCAGAAGACAATAAATTCTTTTCCAACGAAATCTCCTGAGAACACAAATATTCGCTTCCAAAGATATCATCCCAGAGCACAAAAAATTGCTTCCAACCAAATCACCCTAGAACACAAAAATTCCATTTCAACGAAATCACCCGAGAACACAAAAATTTTGCTTCCAAGGAAATCAACCCAGAACACAAAAAATTCGCTTGCAATGAAATCTCCTTAGAACACAAATATTGGCTTTCAACGAAATCACCCCAGAGCACAAATATTCGCTTCCAAAGATATCATCCCAGAGCACAATAAATTTGCTTCCAACGAAATCACCCTAGAACACAAAAATTCCCTTTCAATGAAATCACCCGACAACACAAAAAATTTGCTTCCAACGAAATCACCCCAGAGCACAAAAAATTCGCTTCCAATGAAATGACTCCATAGCACAGAAAACACGTTTCGAACGAAATGACCCCCTACTTCAAAAATTTGCTTCCTTCGAAAATCCCGGAGATCACAAAAAATTTTCTTCCAACGATATTACCCCAGAAGACAAAAAATACTTCTCCAAAGAAATCTCCTGAGAACACAAATATTCGCTTCCAAAGATATCATCCCAGAGCACAAAAAATTCGCTTCCAAAGAAATCACCCTAGAACACAAAAATTCCCTTTCAACGAAATCACTCGAGAACACAAAAAGTTCGCTTCCAACGAAATCACCAAAGAGCACAAAAAATTCCCTTCCAACGAAATGACTCCAGAGCACAGAAAACACGCTTCCAACGAAATGACCCCCTACTTCAAAAATTTGCCTCCATCGAAAAGACCAGAGAACACAAAAAATTCTCTTCCAACGATATTACCCAAGAAGACAATAAATTCTTTTCCAACGAAATCTCCTGAGAACACAAATATTCGCGTCCAAAGATATCATCCCAGAGCACAAAAAATTCGCTTCCAACGAAATCACCCCAGAGCACAAAAAAATGGCTTCCAAAGAAATGACTCTAGAGCATAGAAAACACGATTCCAACAAAATGACCCCATACTTCAAAAATTTGCTACCATCGAAATCACCCCAGAACACAAAAAAGTCGCTTCCAACAAAATGACTCCAGAGCACAGAAAACACGCTTCCAACGAAATGACCCCCTACTTCAAAAATGTGCTTCCATCGAAAAAACCGGTGAACACAAAAAATTCTATTCCAACGATTTTAACCCCAGAATAAATAAAATTCTTTTCCAAAGAAATCTCTTGAGTACACAAATATTCGCTTTCAAAGATATCATCCCAGATACAAAAATTTGCTTCCAACAAAATTACTCTAGAACCCAAAAATTCCCTTTCAACGAAATCACCCCAGAGCACAAAAAATTTGCTTCCAACGAAATGACTCCAGAGCACAGAAAGCACGCTTCCAATGAAATGACCCCAGAACACAAAAAATTCGCCTCCAACGAAATCACCCCAGAGCACAAAAATTCACTTCCAACGAAATGACTCCAGAGCACAGAAAACACGCTTCCAACAAAATGACCGCCTATTTCAAAAATTTGCTTCCATCCAAAAAACGGAGAAAACAAAAAATTCTCTTCCAACGATGTTACCCCAGAACACAAAAAATTCTTTTCCAGCAAAATCTCCTGAGAACACAAATATTCGCTTCCAAAGATATCATCACAGAGTAGAAAAAATTCGCTTCCAACGAAATCACCTAGAACACAAAAATTCCCTTTCAAAGAAATCACCCGAGAACAGAGAAAATTCCCTTCCAACGAAATTAGCACAGAACAGAAAAAATTTGCTTCCATCGAAATCACCCGAGAACACAAAAAATTCGCTTCAAAAGAAATCACGCTAGACACAAAAAATTAGCTTTCAACGAAATCACCCCAGAGCGCAAAAAATTCCCTTCCACCGAAATGACTCCAGAGTATAGAAAACACGATTCGAATGAAATGACCCCTTAATTAAAAAATTTGCTTCCATTGAAAAAACCGGAGAACACAAATAATTCGCTTCCAACGAAATTACCCCAGAACACAAAAAATTCGCCTCCAACGAAATGATCCCAGAAGTCAAAAATTTGCTTCTATCGAAATCACCCGAGAACACAAAAAATTCACTTCAAACGAAATTACCCCAGAAGACAAAAATTTCTTTTCCAAAAAAAATCTCCTGAGAACACAAATATTCGCTTCCAAAGATATCATCCCAGAGCACATAAAATTATCTTTCAACGAAATTACCCGAGAACACAAAAAATTCGCTTCCAACAAAATCACCACAGAGCGCAAAAAATTCCCATCCAACAAAATGACTCCAGAGCACAGAAAACATGATTCCAACAAAATGACCTCCTACTTCAAAAATTTGCTTCCATCGAAATATCACTAGAACACCAACAATTCACTTCCAACGTAATTACCCAAAACACAAAATATTCGCTTGCAAATATATCTTCTGAGAACACAAATATTCGCTTCCAAAGAAATCACCCCAGAACACAAAAAATTCGCTTCCATCGAAATTACCCAAGAACACAAAAAATTCGCTTCCAATGAAATCTCCTGATAACACAAATATTCGCTTCCAAAGAAATCATCCCAAAGCACAAAAAAATTCGTTTCCAACAAAATCACCCTGGAACACAAAAAATTCCCTTTCAACTAAATCACCCCAGAACACAAAAAATTCACGTAAAACGAAATTACCACAGAACAAAAAATTTGCTCCCATCGAAATCACCCTAAAACACAAAAAGTTCGCTTCGAAAGAAATGACTCCAGAGCACAGAAAACACGCTTCATACGATATGACCCACTACTTCAAAAATTTCCTTCCATCGAAAAGACTGGAGAACACAAAAAATTCTCTTCCAACGATATTACCCCAGAAGACAAAAAATTCTTTTCCAATGAAATCTCCTGAGAAAACAAATATTCGCTTCCAAAGATATCATCCCAGAGCACAATAAATTTGCTTCCAACGAAATCACCCTAGAACACAAAAATTCCCTTTCAACGAAATCATCCGACAACACAAAAAATTTCCTTCCAACGAAATCACCCCAGAGCACAAAAAATTCGCTTCCAACGAAATGACTCCAGAGCGCAGAAAACATGCTTCCAAAGAAATGACCCCCTACTTCAAAAATTTGTTTCCATCGAGATCACATGAGAAGACAAAAAATTCTCTCTCAACGAAATTACCCCTGAACACAAAAAATTCGCTTGCAACGAAATCTCCTGAGAACACAAATATTCGCTTCCAAAGAAATCATCCCAGAGAACAAAAAAATTCGCTTCCAACAAAATCACCCTAGAACACAAAAAATTCCGTTCAACAAAATCACCCGAGAACAGAAAAAATTCATGTCCAACGAAATTACCACAGAACAGAAAAAATTTGCTTCCATCGAAATAACCCCAAAACACAAAAAGTTCGCTTCAAAAGAAATGACTCCAGAGCACAGAAAACAAGCTTCATACGAAGTGACCCACTACTTCAAAAATTTCCTTCCATCGAAAAGAAAGGAGAACACAAAAAATTCTCTTCCAACGATATTACCCCAGAAGACAAAAAATTCTTTTCCAATGAAATCTCCTGAAAACACAAATATTCGCTTCGAAAGATATCATCCCAGAGCACAATAAATTTGTTTCCAACGAAATCACCCTAGAACACAAAAATTCCCTTTCAACGAAATCACCCGACAACACAAAAAATTTGCTTCCAACGAAATCACCCCAGAGCACAAAAAATTCGCTTAATACGAAATGACTCCATAGCACAGAAAACACGCTTCCAAAGAAATGACCCCCTAATTCAAAAATTTGCTTCCTTTGAAAAGACCGGAGATCACAAAAAATTTTCTTCCAACGATATTACCCCAGAAGACAAAAAATTCTTTTCCAACGAAATCTCCTGAGAACACAAATATTCGCTTCCAAATATATCATTCCCTAGTACAAAAAATTTGCTTCCAAAAAAATCACCCTAGAACACAAAAATTCCCTTTCAACGAAATCACCTGAGAACAGAAAAATTTCGCTTCCAACGAAATCACCCCAGAAAACAAAAAATTCTCTTGCAACGAAATCTCCTGAGAACACAGATATTCGCTTTCAACAAAATCACACCTGAGCACAACAAATTCGCTTCCAACGAAATGACTCTAGAGCACAGAAAACACGCTTCCAATGAAATGACCCCCTACCTCAAAAATTTGCTTCCATCGAAAATACCGGAGAACACAAAAAATTCTCTTCCAACGATATTACCCCAGAAGACAAAAAATTCTATCCAACGAAATTTCCTGAGAACACAAATATTCGCTTCCAAAGATATCATCCCAGAGCACAAAAAATTTCGCTTCCAACGAAATCACCATAGAACTCAAAAATTCCCTTTCAAAGAAATCACCCGAAAACACAAAAAAAATCGCTTCTAACGAAATTACCACAGAACACAGAAAACTCGCTTTCAACGAAATGACCCACTACTTCAAAAATTTGCTTCTATCGTAAAACCGGAGAACATAAAAAATTATCTTCCATCGACATTACCCCAGAAGTCAAAAAATTCTTTTCCAACGAAATCTCCTGATAACACAAATATTCGCTTCCAAAGATATCATCCCAGGGCACTAAAAATTCGATTCCAACGAAATCACCCTAGAACACAAAAATTCCCTTTCAATGAAATCATCCGAGAACACAAATATTCGCTTGCAACGAAATCTCCTGAGAACACAAATATTCGCTTCAAACAAAATCACCCCAGAGCACAAAAAATTCGCTTCCAACGAAGTGACTCCAGAGCACAGATAACACGCTTCCAACGATATGACCCCCTATTTCAAAAATTTGCTTCCATTGAAAAAACCGGAGAACACAAAAAATTCTCTTCCAACGAAATCACCCTAGAACATAAAAAATTCGCTTCTATCGAAATTACCACAGAAGACAAAATATTCGCTTCCAACCAAATCACCCCAGAGCACAAAAAATTCGCTTCCAAATAAATGACTCCAGAGCACAGAAAATATGCTTTCAACGAAATGACACCCTACTTCAAAAATTTGCTTCCATCGAAAAAACCGGAGAACTCAAAAAATTCTCTTCCAACGATATTACCCCACAAGACAAAAATTCTTTTCCCACGAAATCTCTTGAGAACACCAATATTCGCTTCCAGAGATATCATCCCAGAGCACAAAAAATTCCCTTCCGACGAAATCACCCTAGAACACCAAAATTCCCTTTCAAAGAAATCACCCGATACACAAAAAATTTGCTTCCAACGAAATCATCACAGAGCACAAAAAATTCGTTTCCAACGAAATCACCCTAGAACGCAAAAATTCCCTTTCAACGAAATCACACGAGAACACAAAAATTCGCTTCCAACGAAATTACCTCAGAACACAAAAAATTCGCTTCCAACGAAATGATTTCAGAGCACAGAAAACATGCTTCCAACGAAATCACCTGAGAACACAGAAAATTCGCTTCTATTGAAATCACCACAGAAGACAAAAAAGTTGCTTCCAACTAAAACACCCTAGAACATAAAAAATATGCTTTCAACGAAATCACCCGAAAACACAACAAATTCGAATCCAACGAAATTACCCCAGAACACATAAAATTCACTTGCAACGAAATCACCCTAGAACATAAAAAACTCGCTTCAAACGAAATCACCAGAGAACACAAATATTCGCATCGAAAGAAATCATCCCAGAGCACAAAAAAATTCCCGTTCAACGAAATCACCCGAGAACACAAAAAATTCACGTCCAACGAAATTACCACAGAACAGAAAAAATTTGCTTCCATCGAAATCACCCCAGAACACAATAAATTCGCTTCCAACGAAATCACCCTAGAACAGAAAAGCTCCCTTTAAAGGAAATCACCCTAGATCACAAAAAATTCGTTCCAACGAAATGACTCCAGAGCACAGAAAACACACTTCGAACGAAATGATACCATAGTTCAAAAATTTGCTTCCATCGAAATCACCCGAGAACAAAAAAATTCGCTTCAAACGAAATTACCCCAGAACACAAAAAATTTGCTTCCAACGAAATCACCCAGAGCACAAAAAATTCGCTTCCATCGAAATGACTCCAGAGCACAGAAAACACGCTTCCAACTAAATGACCCCAGAACACTAAAAATTCGCGGCCAATGAAATCACCCGAGAACACAAAAAATTCGCTTCCAATGTAATTACCCCAGAACACAAAAAATTCGCTTCCAACGAAATCACCCCAGAGAACAAAAAATTCACTTCCAACGAAATGACTCCAGAGCACAGAAAACACGATTCCAACGAAATGATCTGCTACTTCAAAAATTTGCTTCGATCGAAAAAACCGGAGGACACAAAAAATTCACTTCCATCGAAATCACCCCAGGACACAGAAAATTCACTTTCAACGAAATCACCCTAGAACACAAAAAATTCCTTTTCAATGAAATCACCCGAGAACACAAAATATTCGCTTCCAACGGAATCACCCCAGAGCACAAAAAATTCCCTTCCAACGAAATGACTCCAGAGCACAGAAAACAGGCTTCCAACGAAATGAGCCCAGAACACAAAAAATTCCCTTTCAACGAAATCTCCTGAGAACCAAAAAAATTTCCTTCCAACGAAATCACCCAAGAGCACAAAAAATTCGCTTCCAACGAAATCACGCTACAACACAAAAAATTAGCTTTTTCAACGAAATCACCCGAAAACACAAAATTTCCTACCAAAGAAATCACCCGAGAACACAAAAAATTCGCTTCAAATGAAATCACCCCAGAATACAAAAAATTCGCTTGCAATGAAATCTCCTGAGAACACAAATATTTGCTTCCAACGAAATCGTCCCAGAGCACAAAAGATTCGCTTCCAACGAAATCACCCTAGAACGCAAAAATTCCCTTTCAATGAAAAAACCCGAGAACACAAAAAAATTCGCTTCCTACGAAATCACCGCAGAACACAAAAAGTTCCCTTACAACGAAAGGACTCCAGAGCACAGAAAATAAGCTTCCAACGAAATGACCACCTACTTAAAAAATTTGCTTCCATCGAAAAACCGGAGAACATAAAAAATTAGCTTCCAAAGAAATTACCCCAGAACACAAAAAATTTGCTTGCAACGAAATTTTCTGAGAACACACATATTCACTTCCAACGAAATCACCCCAGAACACAAAAAATTCGCTTCCAACGAAATGACTCCAGAGCACAAAAACACGCTTCCAAGGCAATGACCCCCTATTTCAAAAATTTGCTTCCATCGAAACCCCGTAGAATACAAAAAATTCGCTTCCAACGAACTTACCCCAGAACACAAAAAAATCGCTTCCAACGAAATCTCCTGGGAACACAAATATTCGCTTTCAAAGAAATCATCCCAGAACACAAAAAATTCGCTTACAACAAAATCACCCGAGAACACAAAAAATTCCCTTTCAACGAAATCACCCGAGAACACAAAAAAATTCACGTCCAACGAAATTACCACAGAACAGAAAATATTTGCTTCCATCGAAATAACCCCAGAACACAAAAAATTCGCTTCCAACGAAATCACGCTAGAACACAAAAAAATTAGCTTAAAATGAAATCACCCCAGAGCACAAAAAATTCCCTTCCAAGGAAATGACTCCAGAGCACATAAAACATGATTCCAACGAAATGACCCTCTACTTAAAAAATTTGCTGCCATCGAAAAACCGGAGAACATAAAAAATTCGCTTCCAAAGAAATTACCCCAGAACACAAAAAATTCGCTTGCAACGAAATTTTCTGAGAACACACATATTCGCTTTCAACGAAAGCACACCAGAACACAAAAAATTCGCTTCCAACGATATGACTCCAGGGCACAGAAAACACGCTTACAATGAATTGACCCCATATTTGAAAAATTTGCTTCCATCGAAATCACCCGAGAACACAAAAAATTCGCTTCCAACGAAATCTCCTGGGAACACAAATATTCGCTTCCAAAGAAATCATCCTAGAGCACAAAAAAATTCGCTTCCCACGAAATCACACTAGAACACAAAAATTAGCTTTCAATGAAATCACCCGAGAACCCAAAAAATTCGCTTCTAACGAAATCACCCCAGAACCCAAAAAATTCGCTTGCAACGAAATCTCCTGAGAACACAAATATTCGCTTCCAACGAAATCACCACAGAGCACAAAAAATTTGCTTCCAACGAAATGACTCCAGAGCACAGAAAACACGCTTCCAACTAAATGACCCCCTATTTCAAAAATTTGCTTCCATCGAAAAGTACGGAGAACACAAAAAATTCTCTTACAACGACATTACCCCAGAAGATAAAAAATTCTTTTGGAACGAATTCTCCTGAGAACACAAATATTCGCTTCCAAAGATATCATCCCAGAGCACAAAAAATTCGATTCCAACGAACTCACATTGGAACACAAAAATTCCCTTTCAAAGAAATCACAGGAGAACACAAAAAATTCGCTTCCAACGAAATCACCCTAGAACCAAAAGTTCACTTGCAACGAAATCTCCTGAGAACACAAATATTTGCTTCCAAAGATATCATCCCAGAGCAGAAAAAATTTGCTTCCAACGAAATCACCTCAGAACACAAAAATTCCCTTACAAAGAAATCACCCGAGAACACAAAAAATTCGCTTCCAACTAAATGACTCCAGAACACAGAAAACTCGCTTCCAACGAAATGACCCACTACTTCAAAAATTTGCTTCTATCGTAAAACCGGAGAACATAAAAAATTATCTTCCATCGACATTACCCCAGAAGACAAAAAATTCTTTTCCAACGAAATCTCCTGATAACACAAATATTCGCTTCCAAAGATATCATCCCAGGGCACTAAAAATTCGATTTCAACGAAATCACCCTAGAACACAAAAATTCCCTTTCAATGAAATCATCCGAGAACACAAATATTCGCTTGCAACGAAATCTCCTGAGAACACAAATATTCGCTTCAAACAAAATCACCCCAGAGCACAAAAAATTCGCTTCCAACGAAGTGACTCCAGAGCACAGATAACACGCTTCCAACGATATGACCCCCTATTTCAAAAATTTGCTTCCATTGAAAAAACCGGAGAACACAAAAAATTCTCTTCCAACGAAATCACCCTAGAACATAAAAAATTCGCTTCTATCGAAATTACCACAGAAGACAAAATATTCGCTTCCAACCAAATCACCCCAGAGCACAAAAAATTCGCTTCCAAATAAATGACTCCAGAGCACAGAAAATATGCTTTCAACGAAATGACACCCTACTTCAAAAATTTGCTTCCATCGAAAAAACCGGAGAACTCAAAAAATTCTCTTCCAACGATATTACCCCACAAGACAAAAATTCTTTTCCCACGAAATCTCTTGAGAACACCAATATTCGCTTCCAGAGATATCATCCCAGAGCACAAAAAATTCCCTTCCGACGAAATCACCCTAGAACACCAAAATTCCCTTTCAAAGAAATCACCCGATACACAAAAAATTCGCTTCCAACGAAATCATCACAGAGCACAAAAAATTCGTTTCCAACGAAATCACCCTAGAACGCAAAAATTCCCTTTCAACGAAATCACACGAGAACACAAAAATTCGCTTCCAACGAAATTACCTCAGAACACAAAAAATTCGCTTCCAACGAAATGATTTCAGAGCACAGAAAACATGCTTCCAACGAAATCACCTGAGAACACAGAAAATTCGCTTCTATTGAAATCACCACAGAAGACAAAAAAGTTGCTTCCAACTAAAACACCCTAGAACATAAAAAATATGCTTTCAACGAAATCACCCGAAAACACAACAAATCCGATTCCAACGAAATCACGCTAGAACACAAAAAAATAGCTTAAAATGAAATCACCCCAGAGCACAAAAAATTCCCTTCCAAGGAAATGACTCCAGAGCACATAAAACATGATTCCAACGAAATGACCCTCTACTTAAAAAATTTGCTGCCATCGAAAAACCGGAGAACATAAAAAATTCGCTTCCAAAGAAATTACCCCAGAACACAAAAAATTCGCTTCCAACGAAATTTTCTGAGAACACACATATTCGCTTTCAACGAAAGCACACCAGAACACAAAAAATTCGCTTCCAACGAAATGACTCCAGAGCACAGAAAACACGCTTCGAACGAAATGATACCATACTTCAAAAATTTGCTTCCAACGAAATCACCCAAGAGCACAAAAAATTAGCTTCCAACAAAATGATTCCAGAGCACAGAAAACAAGCTTCCAATGAAATGATGCGAGAACACTAAAAATTTCCTTTCAATAAAATCACACGAGAACACAAAAAAATCACTTCCAACGTACTTACCCCAGGAAACAAAAAATGCTCTTCCAACGAAATCACCCTAGAACACAAAAAATACCCTTTAAATGAAATCACCCGAGAACACAAAAAATTCGCTTCTAACAAAATCAACACAGAGCACCAAAAATTCGCTAACAACGAAATGACTCCAGAGCACAGAAAACACACTTCCAATGAAATGACCCCCTGCTTCAAAAATTTGCTTCCATCGAAAAAACCGGAGAACACAAAAAAATCTCTTCCAACGATATTACCCCAGAAGACAAAAAATCCTTTTCCAACGAAATCTCCTGAGAACACCAATATTCGCTTCCAAAGATATCATCACAGAGCACAAAAAATTTGCTTCCAACGAAATCACCCTAGAACATAAAAAATTGGCTTCCGTCGAAATAACCACAGAAGACAAAAAATTCCCTTCTAACCAAATCACCCAAGAGCACAAAAAATTCGCTTCCAACGAAATCACCCTAGAACATAAAAAATTCGCTTTCAACGAAATCACTCGAGAATAGAAAAAATTCGCTTCCAAAGAAATCACCCGAGAATAGAAAAAATTCGCTTCCAACGAAATCACCCCAGAGCACAAAAAATTCAATGCCAAAGGAATAACTCCAGAGCACAGAGAACACGCTTCCAACGAAATGACCCTCTACTTAAAAAATTTGCTTCCATCGAAAAACCGGAGAACACAAAAAATTTGCTTCCAACGAAATTACCCCAGAACACAAAAAATTCGATTCCAACGTAATTTACCCCAGAAAACAAAAAATGCGCTTCCAACGAAATCACCCTAGAACACAAAAAATTCCCTTTAAATAAAATCACCCGAGAACACAAAAAATTCGCTTCCAACGAAATCACTCCAGAGCACCAAAAATTCTCTTCCAACCAAGTGACTCCATAGCACAGAAAACATGCTTCCAACACCATGACCCCCTACTTCAAAAATTTGCTTCCATCGAAAAAACCGGAGAACACAAAAAATTCACTTCCAACAAAATTTCTACAGAACACGAAAAATTCGCTTTCAATGAAATCACCCCAGAACACAAAAAATTCACTGCCAAAGAAATGACTCCAGAGCACAGAAAACATGCTTCCAACGAAATGACACACTATTTCAATATTTGCTTCCATCGAAAAAACCGGAGAACACAAAAAATTCTCTTCCAACGATATTACCCCAGAAGACAAAAAATTCTTTTCCAATGAAAACTCCTGAGAACACAAATATTCGCTTCCAAAGATATCATCCCAGAGCACAAAAAATTCGCTTCCAACAAATTCACCCTAGAACATAAAAAATTGGCTTCCATCGAAATAACCACAGAAGACAAAAAATTCCCTTCTAACCAAATCACCCCAGAGCACAAAAAATTCGCTTCCAACGAAATCACCCTAGAACATAAAAAATTCGCTTCCAACGAAATCACCCGAGAATAGAAAAAATTCGCTTCCAACGAAATCATCCCAGAGCACAAAAAATTCACTGCCAAAGAAATGACTCCAGAGCACAGAAAACACGCTTCCAACGAAATGACCCTCTACTTAAAAAATTTGCTTCCATCGTAAAACCGGAGAACACAAAAAATTTGCTTCCAACGAAATTACCCCAGAACATAAAAATTCGCTTGCAACGAAATATCGTGAGAACACAAATATTAGCTTCCAATCAAATCACCCCAGAGCACAAAAAATTCGCTTCCAATGAAATTACCCCAGAACACAAAAAATTGCTTCCATGAAAACACCTCAGAACACAAAAAATTCGCTTCCACCGAAATGACTCCAGAGCACAGAAAACATACTTCCAACGAAATGACCCCCTGCTTCAAAAATTTGCTTCCATCGAAAAAACCGGAGAAAACAAAATATTCGCTTCCAACGAAATTACCACGGAACACAATAAATTCGCTTCCAACGAAATGACTCCAGAGCACAGAAAACACGATTCCAACGAAATGATCTGCTACTTCAAAAATTTGCTTCGATCGAAAAAACCGGAGGACACAAAAAATTCACTTCCATCGAAATCACCCCAGGACACAGAAAATTCACTTTCAACGAAATCACCCTAGAACACAAAAAATTCCTTTTCAATGAAATCACCCGAGAACACAAAATATTCGCTTCCAACGAAATCACCCCAGAGCACAAAAAATTCCCTTCCAACGAAATGACTCCAGAGCACAGAAAACAGGCTTCCAACGAAATGAGCCCAGAACACAAAAAATTCCCTTTCAACGAAATCTCCCGAGAACCAAAAAAATTTCCTTCCAACGAAATCACCCAAGAGCACAAAAAATTCGCTTTAAACGAAATGACTCCAGAGCACAGAAAACACGCTTCCAATGAATTGACCAAAAAAGAATTTTTTGCTTCCATCGAAATAACCCCAGAACACAAAAAATTCGCTTCTAACGAAATCACGCTAGAACACAAAAAAATTAGCTTAAAATGAAATCACCCCAGAGCACAAAAAATTCCCTTCCAAGGAAATGACTCCAGAGCACATAAAACATGATTCCAACGAAATGACCCTCTACTTAAAAAATTTGCTGCCATCGAAAAACCGGAGAACATAAAAAATTCGCTTCCAAAGAAATTACCCCAGAACACAAAAAATTCGCTTCCAACGAAATTTTCTGAGAACACACATATTCGCTTTCAACGAAAGCACACCAGAACACAAAAAATTCGCTTCCAACGAAATGACTCCAGGGCACAGAAAACACGCTTACAATGAATTGACCCCATATTTGAAAAATTTGCTTCCATCGAAATCACCCGAGAACACAAAAAATTCGCTTCCAACGAAATTACCCCAGAACAGAATAAATTCGCTTCCAACGAAATCTCCTGGGAACACAAATATTCGCTTCCAAAGAAATCATCCTAGAGCACAAAAAAATTCGCTTCCCACGAAATCACACTAGAACACAAAAATTAGCTTTCAATGAAATCACCCGAGAACACAAAAAATTGGCTTCCAACAAAATCCCCCCAGAGCACAAAAAATTCCCTTCCAACGAAATGACTCCAGAGCACAGAAAACACGATTCCAACGAAATGACACCCTCCTTCAAAAATTTGCTTCCATCGAAAAGCCAGAGAACATAAAAAAGTTGCTTCCAAAGAAATAACCCCAGAACACTAAAAATTTGCTTGCAACAAAATTTTCTGAGAACACAAATATTCGCTTCCAACGAAATCACCCCAGAACACAAAAACTTCGCTTCCAACGAAATTACTCCTGAGCACAGAAAACACGCTTCCAACGAAATAATCCCTTACTTCAAAAATTTGCTACCATCGATATCACCCGAGAAAACAAAAAATTCGCTTCCAACGAAATGACTCCAGAGCACAGAAAACACACTTCCAACAAAATGACCCCCTACTTAAAAAATTCGCTTCCATCAAAAAAACCGGAGAACACAAAAATACGCTTCCAACGAAATTACCCCAGAACACAAAAATTCCCTTTCAACGAAATCACCCGAGAACACAAAAAATTCGCATCGAACGAAATGACTCCAGAGCACAGAAAACAGGCGTCCAAAAAAATGACCCCAGAACACAAAAAGTTCCCTTTCAACGAAATCACCCGAGAACACAAAAAATTCACTTCCAAAGAAATCAACACCGAGTATAAAAAATTGGCTTCCAACAAAATGACTCCATAGCACAGAAAACAGGCTTCCAACGAAATGACCCCAGAACACGAAAAATTCGCAGCCAACGAAATCACCCGAGAACACAAAAAAATCGCTTCCAACGTAATTACCCCAGAACACAAAAAAATCGCTTCCAACGAAATCACCCCAGAGCACAAAAAATTCCCTTCCAACGAAATGACTCCAGATCACAGAAAACACGCTTCCAACGAAATGACACCCTCCTTCAAAAATTTGCTTCCATCGAAAAAACCGGAGAACACAAAAAATTCACTTCCAACAAAATTTCCACAGAACACAAAAAATTCGCTTTCAACGAAATCACCCCAGAACACAAAAAATTCGCTTCTAACGAAATGACTCCAGAGCACAGAAAACAGACTTCCAAAGAAATGACCCCAGAACACAAAAATTCCCTTTCAACGAAATCACCCGAGAACACAAAAAATTCACTTCCAAAGAAATCAACACAGAGTATAAAAAATTGGCTTCCAACAAAATGACTCCATAGCACAGAAAACACGATTCCAACGAAATGATCTGCTACTTCAAAAATTTGCTTCGATCGAAAAAACCGGAGGACACAAAAAATTCACTTCCATCGAAATCACCCCAGGACACAGAAAATTCACTTTCAACGAAATCACCCTAGAACACAAAAAATTCCTTTTCAATGAAATCACCCGAGAACACAAAATATTCGCTTCCAACGAAATCACCCCAGAGCACAAAAAATTCCCTTCCAACGAAATGACTCCAGAGCACAGAAAACAGGCTTCCAACGAAATGAGCCCAGAACACAAAAAATTCCCTTTCAACGAAATCTCCCGAGAACCAAAAAAATTTCCTTCCAACGAAATCACCCAAGAGCACAAAAATTCGCTTTAAACGAAATGACTCCAGAGCACAGAAAACACGCTTCCAATGAATTGACCAAAAAAGAATTTTTTGCTTCCATCGAAATAACCCCAGAACACAAAAAATTCGCTTCTAACGAAATCACGCTAGAACACAAAAAAATTAGCTTAAAATGAAATCACCCCAGAGCACAAAAAATTCCCTTCCAAGGAAATGACTCCAGAGCACATAAAACATGATTCCAACGAAATGACCCTCTACTTAAAAAATTTGCTGCCATCGAAAAACCGGAGAACATAAAAAATTCGCTTCCAAAGAAATTACCCCAGAACACAAAAAATTCGCTTCCAACGAAATTTTCTGAGAACACACATATTCGCTTTCAACGAAAGCACACCAGAACACAAAAAATTCGCTTCCAACGAAATGACTCCAGGGCACAGAAAACACGCTTACAATGAATTGACCCCATATTTGAAAAATTTGCTTCCATCGAAATCACCCGAGAACACAAAAAATTCGCTTCCAACGAAATTACCCCAGAACAGAATAAATTCGCTTCCAACGAAATCTCCTGGGAACACAAATATTCGCTTCCAAAGAAATCATCCTAGAGCACAAAAAAATTCGCTTCCCACGAAATCACACTAGAACACAAAAATTAGCTTTCAATGAAATCACCCGAGAACACAAAAAATTGGCTTCCAACAAAATCCCCCCAGAGCACAAAAAATTCCCTTCCAACGAAATGACTCCAGAGCACAGAAAACACGATTCCAACGAAATGACACCCTCCTTCAAAAATTTGCTTCCATCGAAAAGCCAGAGAACATAAAAAAGTTGCTTCCAAAGAAATAACCCCAGAACACTAAAAATTTGCTTGCAACAAAATTTTCTGAGAACACAAATATTCGCTTCCAACGAAATCACCCCAGAACACAAAAACTTCGCTTCCAACGAAATTACTCCTGAGCACAGAAAACACGCTTCCAACGAAATAATCCCTTACTTCAAAAATTTGCTACCATCGATATCACCCGAGAAAACAAAAAATTCGCTTCCAACGAAATGACTCCAGAGCACAGAAAACACACTTCCAACAAAATGACCCCCTACTTAAAAAATTCGCTTCCATCAAAAAAACCGGAGAACACAAAAATACGCTTCCAACGAAATTACCCCAGAACACAAAAATTCCCTTTCAACGAAATCACCCGAGAACACAAAAAATTCGCATCGAACGAAATGACTCCAGAGCACAGAAAACAGGCGTCCAAAAAAATGACCCCAGAACACAAAAAGTTCCCTTTCAACGAAATCACCCGAGAACACAAAAAATTCACTTCCAAAGAAATCAACACCGAGTATAAAAAATTGGCTTCCAACAAAATGACTCCATAGCACAGAAAACAGGCTTCCAACGAAATGACCCCAGAACACGAAAAATTCGCAGCCAACGAAATCACCCGAGAACACAAAAAAATCGCTTCCAACGTAATTACCCCAGAACACAAAAAAATCGCTTCCAACGAAATCACCCCAGAGCACAAAAAATTCCCTTCCAACGAAATGACTCCAGATCACAGAAAACACGCTTCCAACGAAATGACACCCTCCTTCAAAAATTTGCTTCCATCGAAAAAACCGGAGAACACAAAAAATTCACTTCCAACAAAATTTCCACAGAACACAAAAAATTCGCTTTCAACGAAATCACCCCAGAACACAAAAAATTCGCTTCTAACGAAATGACTCCAGAGCACAGAAAACAGACTTCCAAAGAAATGACCCCAGAACACAAAAATTCCCTTTCAACGAAATCACCCGAGAACACAAAAAATTCACTTCCAAAGAAATCAACACAGAGTATAAAAAATTGGCTTCCAACAAAATGACTCCATAGCACAGAAAACACGATTCCAACGAAATGATCTGCTACTTCAAAAATTTGCTTCGATCGAAAAAACCGGAGGACACAAAAAATTCACTTCCATCGAAATCACCCCAGGACACAGAAAATTCACTTTCAACGAAATCACCCTAGAACACAAAAAATTCCTTTTCAATGAAATCACCCGAGAACACAAAATATTCGCTTCCAACGAAATCACCCCAGAGCACAAAAAATTCCCTTCCAACGAAATGACTCCAGAGCACAGAAAACAGGCTTCCAACGAAATGAGCCCAGAACACAAAAAATTCCCTTTCAACGAAATCTCCCGAGAACCAAAAAAATTTCCTTCCAACGAAATCACCCAAGAGCACAAAAAATTCGCTTTAAACGAAATGACTCCAGAGCACAGAAAACACGCTTCCAATGAATTGACCAAAAAAGAATTTTTTGCTTCCATCGAAATAACCTTAGAACACAAAAAATTCGCTTCTAACGAAATCACGCTAGAACACAAAAAAATTAGCTTAAAATGAAATCACCCCAGAGCACAAAAAATTCCCTTCCAAGGAAATGACTCCAGAGCACATAAAACATGATTCCAACGAAATGACCCTCTACTTAAAAAATTTGCTGCCATCAAAAAACCGGAGAACATAAAAAATTCGCTTCCAAAGAAATTACCCCAGAACACAAAAAATTCGCTTCCAACGAAATTTTCTGAGAACACACATATTCGCTTTCAACGAAAGCACACCAGAACACAAAAAATTCGCTTCCAACGAAATGACTCCAGGGCACAGAAAACACGCTTACAATGAATTGACCCCATATTTGAAAAATTTGCTTCCATCGAAATCACCCGAGAACACAAAAAATTCGCTTCCAACGAAATTACCCCAGAACAGAATAAATTCGCTTCCAACGAAATCTCCTGGGAACACAAATATTCGCTTCCAAAGAAATCATCCTAGAGCACAAAAAAATTCGCTTCCCACGAAATCACACTAGAACACAAAAATTAGCTTTCAATGAAATCACCCGAGAACACAAAAAATTGGCTTCCAACAAAATCCCCCCAGAGCACAAAAAATTCCCTTCCAACGAAATGACTCCAGAGCACAGAAAACACGATTCCAACGAAATGACACCCTCCTTCAAAAATTTGCTTCCATCGAAAAGCCAGAGAACATAAAAAAGTTGCTTCCAAAGAAATAACCCCAGAACACTAAAAATTTGCTTGCAACAAAATTTTCTGAGAACACAAATATTCGCTTCCAACGAAATCACCCCAGAACACAAAAACTTCGCTTCCAACGAAATTACTCCTGAGCACAGAAAACACGCTTCCAACGAAATAATCCCTTACTTCAAAAATTTGCTACCATCGATATCACCCGAGAAAACAAAAAATTCGCTTCCAACGAAATGACTCCAGAGCACAGAAAACACACTTCCAACAAAATGACCCCCTACTTAAAAAATTCGCTTCCATCAAAAAAACCGGAGAACACAAAAATACGCTTCCAACGAAATTACCCCAGAACACAAAAATTCCCTTTCAACGAAATCACCCGAGAACACAAAAAATTCGCATCGAACGAAATGACTCCAGAGCACAGAAAACAGGCGTCCAAAAAAATGACCCCAGAACACAAAAAGTTCCCTTTCAACGAAATCACCCGAGAACACAAAAAATTCACTTCCAAAGAAATCAACACCGAGTATAAAAAATTGGCTTCCAACAAAATGACTCCATAGCACAGAAAACAGGCTTCCAACGAAATGACCCCAGAACACGAAAAATTCGCAGCCAACGAAATCACCCGAGAACACAAAAAAATCGCTTCCAACGTAATTACCCCAGAACACAAAAAAATCGCTTCCAACGAAATCACCCCAGAGCACAAAAAATTCCCTTCCAACGAAATGACTCCAGATCACAGAAAACACGCTTCCAACGAAATGACACCCTCCTTCAAAAATTTGCTTCCATCGAAAAAACCGGAGAACACAAAAAATTCACTTCCAACAAAATTTCCACAGAACACAAAAAATTCGCTTTCAACGAAATCACCCCAGAACACAAAAAATTCGCTTCTAACGAAATGACTCCAGAGCACAGAAAACAGACTTCCAAAGAAATGACCCCAGAACACAAAAATTCCCTTTCAACGAAATCACCCGAGAACACAAAAAATTCACTTCCAAAGAAATCAACACAGAGTATAAAAAATTGGCTTCCAACAAAATGACTCCATAGCACAGAAAACACGATTCCAACGAAATGATCTGCTACTTCAAAAATTTGCTTCGATCGAAAAAACCGGAGGACACAAAAAATTCACTTCCATCGAAATCACCCCAGGACACAGAAAATTCACTTTCAACGAAATCACCCTAGAACACAAAAAATTCCTTTTCAATGAAATCACCCGAGAACACAAAATATTCGCTTCCAACGAAATCACCCCAGAGCACAAAAAATTCCCTTCCAACGAAATGACTCCAGAGCACAGAAAACAGGCTTCCAACGAAATGAGCCCAGAACACAAAAAATTCCCTTTCAACGAAATCTCCCGAGAACCAAAAAAATTTCCTTCCAACGAAATCACCCAAGAGCACAAAAAATTCGCTTTAAACGAAATGACTCCAGAGCACAGAAAACACGCTTCCAATGAATTGACCAAAAAAGAATTTTTTGCTTCCATCGAAATAACCCCAGAACACAAAAAATTCGCTTCTAACGAAATCACGCTAGAACACAAAAAAATTAGCTTAAAATGAAATCACCCCAGAGCACAAAAAATTCCCTTCCAAGGAAATGACTCCAGAGCACATAAAACATGATTCCAACGAAATGACCCTCTACTTAAAAAATTTGCTGCCATCGAAAAACCGGAGAACATAAAAAATTCGCTTCCAAAGAAATTACCCCAGAACACAAAAAATTCGCTTCCAACGAAATTTTCTGAGAACACACATATTCGCTTTCAACGAAAGCACACCAGAACACAAAAAATTCGCTTCCAACGAAATGACTCCAGGGCACAGAAAACACGCTTACAATGAATTGACCCCATATTTGAAAAATTTGCTTCCATCGAAATCACCCGAGAACACAAAAAATTCGCTTCCAACGAAATTACCCCAGAACAGAATAAATTCGCTTCCAACGAAATCTCCTGGGAACACAAATATTCGCTTCCAAAGAAATCATCCTAGAGCACAAAAAAATTCGCTTCCCACGAAATCACACTAGAACACAAAAATTAGCTTTCAATGAAATCACCCGAGAACACAAAAAATTGGCTTCCAACAAAATCCCCCCAGAGCACAAAAAATTCCCTTCCAACGAAATGACTCCAGAGCACAGAAAACACGATTCCAACGAAATGACACCCTCCTTCAAAAATTTGCTTCCATCGAAAAGCCAGAGAACATAAAAAAGTTGCTTCCAAAGAAATAACCCCAGAACACTAAAAATTTGCTTGCAACAAAATTTTCTGAGAACACAAATATTCGCTTCCAACGAAATCACCCCAGAACACAAAAACTTCGCTTCCAACGAAATTACTCCTGAGCACAGAAAACACGCTTCCAACGAAATAATCCCTTACTTCAAAAATTTGCTACCATCGATATCACCCGAGAAAACAAAAAATTCGCTTCCAACGAAATGACTCCAGAGCACAGAAAACACACTTCCAACAAAATGACCCCCTACTTAAAAAATTCGCTTCCATCAAAAAAACCGGAGAACACAAAAATACGCTTCCAACGAAATTACCCCAGAACACAAAAATTCCCTTTCAACGAAATCACCCGAGAACACAAAAAATTCGCATCGAACGAAATGACTCCAGAGCACAGAAAACAGGCGTCCAAAAAAATGACCCCAGAACACAAAAAGTTCCCTTTCAACGAAATCACCCGAGAACACAAAAAATTCACTTCCAAAGAAATCAACACCGAGTATAAAAAATTGGCTTCCAACAAAATGACTCCATAGCACAGAAAACAGGCTTCCAACGAAATGACCCCAGAACACGAAAAATTCGCAGCCAACGAAATCACCCGAGAACACAAAAAAATCGCTTCCAACGTAATTACCCCAGAACACAAAAAAATCGCTTCCAACGAAATCACCCCAGAGCACAAAAAATTCCCTTCCAACGAAATGACTCCAGATCACAGAAAACACGCTTCCAACGAAATGACACCCTCCTTCAAAAATTTGCTTCCATCGAAAAAACCGGAGAACACAAAAAATTCACTTCCAACAAAATTTCCACAGAACACAAAAAATTCGCTTTCAACGAAATCACCCCAGAACACAAAAAATTCGCTTCTAACGAAATGACTCCAGAGCACAGAAAACAGACTTCCAAAGAAATGACCCCAGAACACAAAAATTCCCTTTCAACGAAATCACCCGAGAACACAAAAAATTCACTTCCAAAGAAATCAACACAGAGTATAAAAAATTGGCTTCCAACAAAATGACTCCATAGCACAGAAAACACGATTCCAACGAAATGATCTGCTACTTCAAAAATTTGCTTCGATCGAAAAAACCGGAGGACACAAAAAATTCACTTCCATCGAAATCACCCCAGGACACAGAAAATTCACTTTCAACGAAATCACCCTAGAACACAAAAAATTCCTTTTCAATGAAATCACCCGAGAACACAAAATATTCGCTTCCAACGAAATCACCCCAGAGCACAAAAAATTCCCTTCCAACGAAATGACTCCAGAGCACAGAAAACAGGCTTCCAACGAAATGAGCCCAGAACACAAAAAATTCCCTTTCAACGAAATCTCCCGAGAACCAAAAAAATTTCCTTCCAACGAAATCACCCAAGAGCACAAAAAATTCGCTTTAAACGAAATGACTCCAGAGCACAGAAAACACGCTTCCAATGAATTGACCAAAAAAGAATTTTTTGCTTCCATCGAAATAACCCCAGAACACAAAAAATTCGCTTCTAACGAAATCACGCTAGAACACAAAAAAATTAGCTTAAAATGAAATCACCCCAGAGCA
Source organism: Meriones unguiculatus (assembly GCF_030254825.1). Lineage (NCBI taxonomy): Eukaryota > Metazoa > Chordata > Mammalia > Rodentia > Muridae > Meriones > Meriones unguiculatus. Next base: position 66,093,625 of record NC_083353.1, read on the forward strand.
CAAAAAATTCCCTTCCAATGAAATGACTCCAGAGCACATAAAACATGATTCCAACGAAATGACCCTCTACTTAAAAAATTTGCTGCCATCGAAAAACCGGAGAACATAAAAAATTCGCTTCCAAAGAAATTACCCCAGAACACAAAAAATTCGCTTCCAACGAAATTTTCTGAGAACACACATATTCGCTTTCAACGAAAGCACACCAGAACACAAAAAATTCGCTTCCAACGAAATGACTCCAGGGCACAGAAAACACGCTTACAATGAATTGACCCCATATTTGAAAAATTTGCTTCCATCGAAATCACCCGAGAACACAAAAAATTCGCTTCCAACGAAATTACCCCAGAACAGAATAAATTCGCTTCCAACGAAATCTCCTGGGAACACAAATATTCGCTTCCAAAGAAATCATCCTAGAGCACAAAAAAATTCGCTTCCCACGAAATCACACTAGAACACAAAAATTAGCTTTCAATGAAATCACCCGAGAACACAAAAAATTGGCTTCCAACAAAATCCCCCCAGAGCACAAAAAATTCCCTTCCAACGAAATGACTCCAGAGCACAGAAAACACGATTCCAACGAAATGACACCCTCCTTCAAAAATTTGCTTCCATCGAAAAGCCAGAGAACATAAAAAAGTTGCTTCCAAAGAAATAACCCCAGAACACTAAAAATTTGCTTGCAACAAAATTTTCTGAGAACACAAATATTCGCTTCCAACGAAATCACCCCAGAACACAAAAACTTCGCTTCCAACGAAATTACTCCTGAGCACAGAAAACACGCTTCCAACGAAATAATCCCTTACTTCAAAAATTTGCTACCATCGATATCACCCGAGAAAACAAAAAATTCGCTTCCAACGAAATGACTCCAGAGCACAGAAAACACACTTCCAACAAAATGACCCCCTACTTAAAAAATTCGCTTCCATCAAAAAAACCGGAGAACACAAAAATACGCTTCCAACGAAATTACCCCAGAACACAAAAATTCCCTTTCAACGAAATCACCCGAGAACACAAAAAATTCGCATCGAACGAAATGACTCCAGAGCACAGAAAACAGGCGTCCAAAAAAATGACCCCAGAACACAAAAAGTTCCCTTTCAACGAAATCACCCGAGAACACAAAAAATTCACTTCCAAAGAAATCAACACCGAGTATAAAAAATTGGCTTCCAACAAAATGACTCCATAACACAGAAAACAGGCTTCCAACGAAATGACCCCAGAACACGAAAAATTCGCAGCCAACGAAATCACCCGAGAACACAAAAAAATCGCTTCCAACGTAATTACCCCAGAACACAAAAAAATCGCTTCCAACGAAATCACCCCAGAGCACAAAAAATTCCCTTCCAACGAAATGACTCCAGATCACAGAAAACACGCTTCCAACGAAATGACACCCTCCTTCAAAAATTTGCTTCCATCGAAAAAACCGGAGAACACAAAAAATTCACTTCCAACAAAATTTCCACAGAACACAAAAAATTCGCTTTCAACGAAATCACCCCAGAACACAAAAAATTCTCTTCTAACGAAATGACTCCAGAGCACAGAAAACAGGCTTCCAAAGAAATGACCCCAGAACACAAAAATTCCCTTTCAAAGAAATCACCCGAGAACACAAAAAATTCACTTCCAACAAAATCACCACAGAGTACAAAAAATTCGCTTCCAACAAAATGACTCCAGAATACAGAAAACATGCTTCCAACAAAATGACACACTATTTCAAAATTTGCTTCCATCGAAAAGACCGGAGAACAGAAAAATTCTGTTCCAACGATATTACCCCAGAAGACAAAAAATTCTTTTCCAATGAAAACTCCTGAGAACACAAATATTCACTTCCAAAGATATCATCCCAGAGCACAAAAAATTCGCTTCTACGAAATCACCCAAGAACACAAAAATTCCCTTTCAACGAAATCACCCGAGAACACCAAAATATCGCTTCCAATGAAATCACCCCAGAGCACAAAAAATTCGCTTCCAACGAAATGACTCGAGAGGACATAAAACAATGTAGCAATGAAATGACCCGAGAACACAAAAAATTCGCTTCAAAGAAATCACCCTAGAACATAAAAAATTGGCTTCCATCGAAATAACCACAGAAGACAAAAAATTCCCTTCTAACCAAATCACCCCAGAGCGCAAAAAATTCGCTTCCAACGAAATCACCCTAGAACATAAAAAATTCGCTTCCAACGAAATCACCCCAGAGCACAAAAAATTCGCTTGCAACGAAATATCCTGAGAACACAAATATTAGCTTCCAATCAAATCACCCCAGAGCACAAAAAATTCGCTTCCAACGAAATCACCCCAGAACACAAAAAAATTCGTTTCCAACGAAATGACTCCAGAGCACAGAAAACATGCTTCCAACGAAATGATACCATACTTCGAAAATTTGCTTCAATCGAAAAAACTGGAGAAAACAAAAAATTCTCTTCCAACGATATTACCCCAGAAGACAAAATATTCGCTTCCAAAGAAATCTCCTGAGAACACAAATATTCGCTTCGAAAGAAATCATCCCAGAGCACAAAAAAATTCCCGTTCAACGAAATCACCCGAGAACACAAAAAATTCACGTCCAACAAAATTACCACAGAGTACAAAAAATTCGCTACCAACGAAATGACTCCAGAGCACAGAAAACATGCTTCCAACGAAATGACACACTATTTCAAAATTTGCTTCCATCGAAAAGACCGGGGAACACAAAAAATTCTCTTCCAACGATATTACCCCAGAAGACAAAAAATTCCCTTCTAACCAAATCACCCCTGAGCGCAAAAAATTCGCTTCCAACGAAATCACCCTAGAACATAAAAAATTCGCTTTCAACGAAATCACCCGAGAATAGAAAAAATTCGCTTCCAACGAAATCACCCCAGAGCACAAAAAATTCGCTTGCAACGAAATATCCTGAGAACACAAATATTAGCTTCCAATCAAATCACCCCAGAGCACAAAAAATTCGCTTCCAACGAAATCACCCCAGAACACAAAAAATTCGTTTCCAACAAAATGACTCCAGAGCACAGAAAACACGCTTCCAACGAAATGATACCATACTTCGAAAATTTGCTTCAATCGAAAAAACCGGAGAAAACAAAAAATTCTCTTCCAACGATATTACCCCAGAAGACAAAATATTCGCTTCCAAAGAAATCTCCTGAGAACACAAATATTCGCTTCGAAAGAAATCATCCCAGAGCACAAAAAAATTCCCGTTCAACGAAATCACACGAGAACACAAAAAATTCACGTCCAACAAAATTACCACAGAACAGAAAAAATTTGCTTCAATCGAAATCACCCCAGAACACAATAAATTAGCTTCCAACGAAATCACCCTAGAACAGAAAAACTCCCTTTAAACGAAATCACCCCAGAGCACAAAAAATTCGCTTCCAACGAAATCACGCTACAACACAAAAAATTAGCTTTTTCAACGAAATCACCGGAAAACACAAAATTTCCTTTCAAAGAAATCACCCGAGAACACAAAAAATTCGCTTCAAATGAAATCACCCCAGAATACAAAAAATTCGCTTGCAATGAAATCTCCTGAGAACACAAATATTTGATTTCAACGAAATCGTCCCAGAGCACAAAAGATTCGCTTCCAACGAAATCACCCTAGAACGCAAAAATTCCCTTTCAATGAAATCACCCGAGAACACAAAAAATTCGCTTCCTACGAAATCACCCCAGAACACAAAAAGTTCCCTTCCAACGAAAGGACTCCAGAGCACAGAAAATAAGCTTCTAACGAAATGACCACCTACTTAAAAAATTTGCTTCCATCGAAAAACCGGAGAACATAAAAAATTCGCTTCCAACGAAATCACCCCAGAACACAAAAAGTTCCCTTCCAACGAAAGGACTCCAGAGCACAGAAAATAAGCTTCCAACGAAATGACCACCTACTTAAAAAATTTGCTTCCATCGAAAAACCGGAAAATATAAAAAATTCGCTTCCAAAGAAATTACCCCAGAACACAAAAAATTCGCTTGCAACAAAATTTTCTGAGAACACAAATATTCGCTTCCAAAGATATCCTCCTAGAGCACAAAAAATTCGCTTCCAACGAAAACACGCCAGAGCACAAAAAATTCGCTTCGAACGAAATCACCCTAGAGTACGAAAAATTCACTTCCAAAGAAATGACTCCAGAGCACTGAAAACATGCTTCCAACGATATGACCCCATATTTCAAAAATTTGCTTCCATCGAAATCATCCGAGAACACAAAAAATTCGCTTCCAACGAAATGACTCCAGAGCACAGAAAACACACTTCCAACGAAATGACCCCCTACTTAAATAATTCGCTTCCAGCAAAAAAACCGGAGAACACAAAAATACGCTTCCAACGAAATTACCCCAGAACACAAAAAATTTGCTTGCAACGAAATTTTCTGAGAACATAAATATTCGCTTCCAACGAAATCACTCCAGAACAAGAAAAATTCGCTTCCAGCGAAATTACTCCAGAGCACAGAAAACATGCTTTCAACAAAATGATCTCATACTTCAAAAATTTGCTTCCTTCGAAATCACCAGAGAACACAAAAAATTCGCTTCAAATGAAATCACCCCAGAATACAAAAAATTCGCTTGCAATGAAATCTCCTGAGAACACAAATATTTGCTTCCAACGAAATCGTCCCAGAGCACAAAAGATTCGCTTCCAACGAAATCACCCTAGAACGCAAAAATTCCCTTTCAATGAAATCACCCGAGAACACAAAAAATTCGCTTCCTACGAAATCACCCCAGAACACAAAAAGTTCCCTTCCAACGAAAGGACTCCAGAGCACAGAAAATAAGCTTCCAACGAAATGACCACCTACTTAAAAAATTTGCTTCCATCGAAAAACCGGAGAACATAAAAAATTCGCTTCCAAAGAAATTACCCCAGAACACAAAAAATTCGCTTGCAACAAAATTTTCTGAGAACACAAATATTCGCTTCCAACGAAATCACCCCAGAACACAAAAAATTCGCTTCCAACGAAATGACTCCAGAGCACAAAAACACGCTTCCAAGGCAATGACCCCCTATTTCAAAAATTTGCTTCCATCGAAAAACCCGTAGAATACAAAAAATTCGCTTCCAACGAACTTACCCCAGAACACAAAAAAATCGCTTCCAACGAAATCTCCTGGGAACACAAATATTCGCTTTCAAAGAAATCATCCCAGAACACAAAAAATTCGCTTACAACAAAATCACCCGAGAACACAAAAAATTCCCTTTCAACGAAATCACCCGAGAACACAAAAAATTCACGTCCAACGAAATTACCACAGAACAGAAAATATTTGCTTCCATCGAAATAACCCCAGAACACAAAAAATTCGCTTCCAACGAAATCACGCTAGAACACAAAAAAATTAGCTTAAAATGAAATCACCCCAGAGCACAAAAAATTCCCTTCCAAGGAAATGACTCCAGAGCACATAAAACATGATTCCAACGAAATGACCCTCTACTTAAAAAATTTGCTGCCATCGAAAAACCGGAGAACATAAAAAATTCGCTTCCAAAGAAATTACCCCAGAACACAAAAAATTCGCTTGCAACGAAATTTTCTGAGAACACACATATTCGCTTTCAACGAAAGCACACCAGAACACAAAAAATTCGCTTCCAACGAAATGACTCCAGGGCACAGAAAACACGCTTACAATGAATTGACCCCATATTTGAAAAATTTGCTTCCATCGAAATCACCCGAGAACACAAAAAATTCGCTTCCAACGAAATTACCCCAGAACAGAATAAATTCGCTTCCAACGAAATCTCCTGGGAACACAAATATTCGCTTCCAAAGAAATCATCCTAGAGCACAAAAAAATTCGCTTCCCCCGAAATCACACTAGAACACAAAAATTAGCTTTCAATGAAATCACCCGAGAACACAAAAAATTGGCTTCCAACAAAATCCCCCCAGAGCACAAAAAATTCCCTTCCAACGAAATGACTCCAGAGCACAGAAAACACGATTCCAACGAAATGACCCCCTACTTCAAAAATTTGCTTCCATCGAAAAACCAGAGAACATAAAAAAGTTGCTTCCAAAGAAATAACCCCAGAACACTAAAAATTTGCTTGCAACGAAATTTTCTGAGAACACAAATATTCGCTTCCAACGAAATCAACCCAGAACACAAAAACTTCGCTTCCAACGAAATTACTCCTGAGCACAGAAAACACGCTTCCAACGAAATAATCCCTTACTTCAAAAATTTGCTACCATCGATATCACCCGAGAACACAAAAAATTCGCTTCCAACGAAATGACTCCAGAGCACAGAAAACACACTTCCAACGAAATGACCCCCTACTTAAAAAATTCGCTTCCATCGAAAAAACCGGAGAACACAAAAATACGCTTCCAACGAAATTACCCCAGAACACAAAAATTCCCTTTCAACGAAATCACCCGAGAACACAAAAAATTCGCTTCCAACGAAATCACCCCAGAGCACAAAAAATCGCTTCCAACGAAAACACCCTAGAACATAAAAAATTCGCTTCCATCGAAATCACCACAGAAGCCAAAAAATTCGCTTCCAACCAAATCACCCCAGAGCAGAAAAATATTCACTTCCAACGAAATCACCCTAGAACATAAAAAATTCGCTTTCAACGAAATCACCCGAGAACACAAAAAATTCGCTTCCAACAAAATCACCCCAGGGTACGAAAAACTCGCTTCCAAAGAAATGATTCCAGAGCACAGAAAACACGCTTCCAACGATATGACCCCATACTTCAAAAATTTGCTTCCATCGAAATCACCTGAGAACACAAAAAATTCGCTTCCAACGAAATTAACCCTGAACACAAAAAATTTGCTTGCAACGAAATCACCCCAGAAGACAAAAAGCTCGCTTCCTACGAAATGACTCCTTAGCACAGAGAACACGCTTCCAATGAAATGACCCCCTAATTCAAATATTTGCTTCCACCGAAAAGACCGGAGAACACAAAAAATTCTCTTTCAAAGATATTACCCCAGAAGACAAAAAATTCTTTTCCAATGAAATCTCCTGAGAACACAAATATTCTCTTCCAAAGATATCCTCCTAGAGCACAAAAAATTCGCTTCCAACGAAAACACGCCAGAGCACAAAAAATTCGCTTCGAACAAAATGATTCCAGAGCACAGAAAACACGCTTCCAACGAAATGACCCCCTATTTCAAAAATTTGCTTCCATCGAAATCAACCGAGAACACAAAAAATTCTCTTCCAACGATATTACCCCAGAAGACAAAAAATTCTTTTCCAACAAAATCTCCTGAGAGCACACATATTCGCTTCCAAAGATATCATTCCAGAGCACAAAAAATTCGCTTCGAACGAAATCACCCTAGAGTACGAAAAATTCACTTCCAAAGAAATGACTCCAGAGCACTGAAAACATGCTTCCAACGATATGACCCCATATTTCAAAAATTTGCTTCCATCGAAATCATCCGAGAACACAAAAAATTCGCTTCCAACGAAATGACTCCAGAGCACAGAAAACACACTTCCAACGAAATGACCCCCTACTTAAAAAATTCGCTTCCATCAAAAAAACCGGAGAACACAAAAATACGCTTCCAACGAAATTACCCCAGAACACAAAAAATTTGCTTGCAACGAAATTTTCTGAGAACATAAATATTCGCTTCCAACGAAATCACTCCAGAACAAGAAAAATTCGCTTCCAGCGAAATTACTCCAGAGCACAGAAAACATGCTTTCAACAAAATGATCTCATACTTCAAAAATTTGCTTCCTTCGAAATCACCAGAGAACACAAAAAATTCGCTTCCAACGAAATGACTCCAGAGCACAGAAAACACGCTTCCAATGAAATGACCCCCTACTTAAAAAATTCGCTTCCATCAAAAAACCGGAGAACACAAAAATACGCTTCCAACGAAATCACCCTAGAACACAAAAATTCCCTTTCAACGAAATCACCCGAGAACACAAAAAATTCACGTCCAACGAAATTACCACAGAACAGAAATAATTTGCTTCCATCGAAATCACCCCAGAACACAAAAAATTCGCTTCTAATGAAATCACGCCAGAAAACAAAAATTAGCTTTCAATGAAATCACCCGAGAACACAAAAAATAGGCTTCCAACGAAATCACCCCAGAGCACAAAAAATTCCCTTCCATCGAAATGACTAAAGAGCACAGAAAACACGATTCCAACGAAATGACCCCCTACTTCAAAAACTTGCTTCCATCGAAAAACCGGAGAAGATAAAAAATTCACTTCCAACGAAAAAACCCAGAACACAAAAAATTAGCTTCCAACGAAATTACCCCAGAGCACAGAAAACATGCTTCCAACGAAATGACCCCCTACTTAAAAAATTCGCTTCCATCAAAAAAACCGGAGAACACAAAAATACGCTTCCAACGAAATTACCCCAGAACACAAAAAATTTGCTTGCAACGAAATTTTCTGAGAACATAAATATTCCAACAAAATGACCCCCTATTTCAATAATTTGCTTCCATTGAAAAAACCAGAGAACACAAAAAATTAGCTTCCATCGAAATTACCCCAGAGCACAAAAAGTAGGCTTCCAACGAAATGAATCCAGAGCACAGAAAACAAGCTTCCAACGAAATGATCCCATACTTCAAAAATTTGCTTCCTTTGAAATAATCTGAGAACACAAAAAATTCGCTTCCAACGAAATTACCTCAGAAGACAAAAATTTCTTTTCCAACGAAATCTCCTGAGGACACAAATATTTGTTTTCAATGAAATCACCCCAGAGCACAAAAAAACTCGTTTCCAACGAAATGATTCCAGGGCTCAGAAAACACGCTTCCAACGAAATGACCCCCTACTTCAAAAATTTGCTTCCATCGAATAAACCGGAGAACACAAAAAATTCTCTTCCAACGAGATTACCCCAGAAGACAAAGAATTCATTTCCAACGAAATCTCCTGAGAACACAAATATTCGCTTCCAAAGAAATCATCCCAGAGCACAAAAAAATTCGCTTCCAACAAAAGCCCCCGATAACACAAAAAATTCACGTCCAAAGAAATTATCACAGAACAGAAAAAAATTTGCTTCCATCGAAATCACCCCAGAATAAAAAAAATTTGCTTCCAACGAAATCACGCTACAACACAAAAAATTAGCTTTTTCAACGAAATCACCCGAAAACACAAAATTTCCTTTCAAAGAAATCACCCGAGAACACAAAAAATTCGCTTCCAATGAAATCACCCCAGAACACAAAAAATTCGCTTGCAATGAAATCTCCTGAAAACACAAATATTCGCTTCCAACAAAATCGTCCCAGAGCACAAAAGATTCGCTTCCAACGAAATCACCCTAGAACGCAAAAATTCCCTTTCAATGAAATCACCCGAGAACACAAAAAATTCCCTTCCTACTAAATCACCCCAGAACACAAAAAGTTCCCTTCCAACGAAAGGACTCCAGAGCACAGAAAATAAGCTTCCAACGAAATGACCCCCTACTTAAAAAATTTGCTTCCATCGAAAAACCGGAGAACATAAAAAATTCGCAACGAAAACTCCTGAGAACACAAATATTGACTTCCAAAGATATCATCCTAGAGCACAAAAAATTCGCTTCCAACGAATTCACCCTAGAACATAAAAAATTGGCTTCCATCGAAATAACCACAGAAGACAAAAAATTCCCTTCTAACCAAATCACCCCAGAAAATAAAAAATTCGCTTCCAACGAAATCACCTAGAACAAAAAAATTCGCTTTCAACGAAATCACCCGAGAATAAAAAAATTCGCTTCCAACAAAATCACCCCAGAGCACAAAAAATTCACTGCCAAAGAAATGACTCCAGAGCACAGAAAACACGCTTCCAACGAAATGACCCTCTACTTAAAAAATTTGCTTTCATCGAAAAACCACACGAAAAATTCACTTCCAACGAAATCAACACAGAGTACAAAAAATTGGCTTCCAACAAAATGACTCCATAGCACAGAAAACACGCTTCCAACGAAATGACCCCAGAACACTAAAAATTCGCGGCCTACGAAATCACCAGAGAACACAAAAAATTAGCTTCCAACCAATTCACCCCAGAACCCAAAAAATTCTCTTCCAACCAAATGACTCCAGAGCACAGAAAACAGGCTTCAAACAAAATCACCCCAGAACACAAAAAATTTGCTTCCATCGAAAATACCCTAGAACACAAAAAATTCGCTTCCAACGAAATTACCCCAGAACACAAAAAATTCGCTTCCAACGAAATCACCCAGAACACAAAAAATTAGCTTCCAAAGAAATCACCCCAGAGCACAAAAAATTCACTTCCATCGAAATGACTCCAGAACACAGAAAACACGCTTCCAACTAAATGACCCCAGAACACTAAAAATTCGCGGCCAAAGAAATCACCCGAGAACACAAAAAATTCGCTTCCAACGAAATGACTCCAGAGCACAGAAAACAATGTAGCAATGAAATGACCCGAGAACACAAAAAAATTCACTTTCAATGAAATCACCTGAGAACAAAAGAATTCACGTCCAACAAAATTACCCCAGAATAGAAAAAATTTGCTTCCGACGAAATCACCCAAGAGCACAAAAAATTGGCTTCCAACGAAATGATTCCAGAGCACAGAAAACACGCTTCCAATGAAATGATGCCAGAACACTAAAAATTTCCTTTCAATGAAATCACCCGAGAACACAAAAAATTCGCTTCCAAAGTAATTACCCCAGAAAACAAAAAATGCGCTTCCAACGAAATCACCCTAGAACACAAAAAATTCCCTTTAAATGAAATCACCCGAGAACACAAAAAATTTGCTTCCAACGAAATCACGCCAGAGCACCAAAAATTCTCTTCCAACCAAGTGACTCCAGAGCACAGAAAACAGGCTTCCAAAGAAATGAGCCCAGAACACAAAAAATTCCCTTTCAACGAAATCACCTGAGAACACAAAAAATTCACTTCCAACGAAATCACCACAGAGTACAAAAAATTCGCTACCAACGAAATGACTCCAGATCACAGAAAACATGCTTCCAACGAAATGACACACTATTTCAAAATTTGCTTCCATCGAAAAGACCGGAGAACAGAAAAAATTCTCTTCCAACGATATTACACCAGACGACAAAAAATTCTTTTCCAACGAAAACTCCTGAGAACACAAATATTCGCTTCCAAAGATATCATCCCAGAGCACAAAAAATTCGCTTCCAACGAAATCACCCAAGAACACAAAAATTCCCTTTCAAAGAAATCACCCGAGAACACAAAAAATTCGCTTCCAACGAAATGACTCGAGAGGACAGAAAACAATGTAGCAATGAAATGACCCAAGAACACAAAAAATTCGCTTCAAAAGAAATCACCCTAGAATATAAAAATTGGCTTCCATCGAAATAACCACAGAAGACAAAAAATTCCCTTCCAATAAATCACCCCAGAGCACAAAAAATTCGCTTCCAACGAAATCACCCTAGAACATAAAAAATTCGCTTTCAACGAAATCACCCGAGAATAAAAAATTCGCTTCCAACAAAATCACCCCAGAGCACAAAAAATTCACTGCCAAAGAAATGACTCCAGAGCACAGAAAACACGCTTTCAACGAAATGACCCTCTACTTAAAAAATTTGCTTCCATCGAAAAAACCGGAGAACACAAAAAATTCGCTTCCAACGAAATTACCCCAGAACACAAAAAATTCGCTTGCAACGAAATATCCTGAGAACACAAATATTAGCTTCCAATCAAATCACCCCAGAGCACAAAAGATTCGCTTCCAACGAAATCACCCCAGAACACAAAAAATTCGCTTCCAACGAAATGACTCCAGAGCACAGAAAACACGCTTCCAAGGAAATGATACCATACTTCGAATATTTGCTTCAATCGAAAAAACCGGAGAAAACAAAAAATTCTCTTCCAACGATATTACCCCAGAAGACAAAATATTCGCTTCCAAAGTAATCTCCTGAGAACACAAATATTCGCTTCGAAAGAAATCATCCCAGAGCACAAAAAATTCCCGTTCAACAAAATCACCCGAGAACACAAAAAATTCACGTCCAACGAAATTACCACAGAACAGAAAAAATTTGCTTCCATCGAAATCACCCCAGAATACAATAAATTCGCTTCCAACGAAATCACCCTACATCACAAAAAATTCGTTCCAACGAAATGACTCCAGAGCACAGAAAACACGCTTCGAACGAAATGATACCATACTTCAAAAATTTGCTTCCAACGAAATCACCCAAGAGCACAAAAAATTTGCTTCCAACGAAATGATTCCAGAGCACAGAAAACACGCTTCCAATGAAATGATGCGAGAACACTAAAAATTCCTTTCAATGAAATCACCCGAGAACACAAAAAATTCACATCCAACGTACATACCCCAGAAAACAAAAAATGCGCTTCCAACGAAATCACCCTAGAACACAAAAAATTCCCTTTAAATGAAATCACCCGAGAACACAAAAAATTCGCTTCTAACAAAATCAACCTAGAGCACCAAAAATTCGCTAACAACGAAATGACTCCAGAGCACAGAAAACACACTTCCAATGAAATGACCCCCTGCTTCAAAAATTTGCTTCCATCGAAAAAAACAGAGAAAACAAAATATTCGCTTCCAACGAAATTACCCCAGAACACAAAAAAATTCGCTTGCAACGAAATCTTCTGAGAACACGAATATTCGCTTCCAACGAAATCACCCCAGAACACAAAAAATTAGCTTCCAACATAATGACTCCAGAGCAGAGAAAACACGCTTCCAATGAAATGACCCCATATTTCAAAAATTTGTTTCCATCGAAATCACCCGAAATCAAAAAATTCGTTTCTAACGAAATTACCCCAGAACACAATAAATTCGCTTCCAACGAAACCTCCTGAGAACACAAATATTTGCTTCCAAAGAAATCATCCCAGAGCACAAAAAAATTCGCTTCCAACGAAATCACCCTGGAACACAAAAAATTCCCTTTCAACCAAATCACCCGAGAACACAAAAAATTCACGTCCAACGAAATTACCACAGAACAGAAAAATTTTGCTTCCATCGAAATCACACCTGAACACAAAAAATTCGCGGCCAAAGAAATCACCGGAGAACACAAAAAATTCGCTTCCAACGTAATTACCCCAGAACACAAAAAATTCGCTTCCAACGAAATCAACCTTGAACACAAAAAATTCCCTTTCAACGAACTCACCCGAGAACAAAAAAATTCGCTTCTAACGAAATCACCCCAGAGAAAAAAAAAATTCCCTTCCAACGAAATGACTCCAGAGCACAGAAAACACTATTCCAACGAAATGACCTGCTACTTCAAAAATTTGCTTCGATCGAAAAAACCGGAGAACACAAAAAACTCACTTCCATCGAAATCACCCCAGGACACAGAAAATTCACTTTCATCGAAATCACCCTAGAACAGAAAAAATTCCCTTTCAATGAAATCACCCGAGAACACAAAATATTCGCTTCCAACGAAATCACCCCAGACCACAAAAAATTCCCTTCCAACGAAATGACTCCAGAGCACAGAAAACGCGCTTCCAACGAAATGAGCCCAGAACACAAAAAATTCCCTTTCAACGAAATCACCAGAGAACCCAAAAAATATGCTTCCAACGAAATCACCCAAGAGCACAAAAAATTCGCTTCCAACAAAATGACTCCAGAGCACAGAAAACACGCTTCCAATGAAATGATGCCAGAACACTAAAAATTTCCTTTAAACGAAATCACCCGAGAACACAAAAAATTCGCTTCCAACGTAAATACCCCAGAAAACAAAAAATGCGCTTCCAACGAAATCAAAATAGAACACAAAAAATTCCCTTTAAATGAAATCACCCGAGAACACAAAAAATTAGCTTCCAACGAAGTCAACCCAGAGCACCAAAAATGCTCTTCAAACCAAGTGACTCCAGAGCACAGAAAACACCCTTCCAACAAAATGACCCCCTACTTCAAAAATTTACTTCCATCGAAAAAACCGGAGAACACAAAAAATTCGCTTCCAAAAAAATTTCCACAAAACACAAAAAATTCGCTTCCAACGAATTCACCCCGGAAAACAAAAAATTCGCTTCCAACGAAATGACTCAAGAGCACAGAAAACAGGCGTCCAAAGAAATGACCCCAGAACACAAAAAATTCCCTTTCAACGAAATCACCAGAGAACACAAAAAATTCACTTCCAACGAAATCAACACAGAGTACAAAAAATTGGCTTCCAACAAAATGACTCCATCGCACAGAAAACACGCTTCCAACGAAATGACCCCAGAGCACTAAAAATTCGCGGCCAACGAAATCACCCGAGGACACAAAAAATTGGCTTCCAACCAATTCACCCCAGAACCCAAAAAATTCGCTTCCAACCAAATGACTCCAGAGCACAGAAAACAGGCTTCCAACGAAATCACCCCAGAAAACAAAAAATTTGCTTCCATCGAAAATACCCGAGAACACAAAAAAATCGCTTCCAACGAAATCACTTCAGAGCACAGAAAACACGCTTCGAACGAATTGATACCATACTTCAAAAATTTGCTTCCATCGAAATCACCCGAGAACAAAAAAATTCGCTTCCAACGAAATTACCCCAGAACACAAAAAATTTGCTTCCAACGAAATCACCCAGAACACAAAAAATTTGCTTCCAACGAAATCACCCCAGAGCACAAAAATTTGCTTCCATCGAAATGACTCCAGAACACAGAAAACACGCTTCCAACTAAATGACCCCAGAACACTAAAAATTCCCGGCCAAAGAAATCACCCGAGAACACAAAAAATTCGCTTCCAACGAAATGACTCCAGAGCACAGAAAACAATGTAGCAATGAAATGACCAGAGAACACAAAAAATTCACTTTCAATGAAATCACCTGAGAACAAAAAAATTCACGTCCAACGAAATTACCCCAGAATAGAAAAAATTTGCTTCCGACGAAATCACCCCAGAGCACAAAAAATTCCCTTCCAATAAATCACCTGAGAACAAAAATATTCACTTCCCACAAAATTACCCCAGAACGGAAAAAATTTCCTTCCATCGAAATCACTGCAGAACACAAAAAATTCGCTTCCAACGAAATGATTCCAGAGCACAGAAAACACGCTTCCAACGCAATCACCCCAGAGCAGAAAAAAATTCCTTCCAACGAAATGAGCCCAGAACACAAAAAATTCCCTTTCAACGAAATCACCCTAGAACCCAAAAAAAATTGCTTCCAATGAAATCACCCAAGAGCACAAAAAATTAGCTTCCAACGAAATGATTCCAGAGCACAGAAAACATGCTTCCAATGAAATGATGCCAGAACACTAAAAATTTCCTTTCAATGAAATCACCTGAGAACACAAAAAATTCGCTTCCAAAGTAATTACCCCAGAAAACAAAAAATGCGCTTCCAACGAAATCACCCTAGAACACAAAAAATTCCCTTTAAATGAAATCACCCGAGAACACAAAAAATTTGCTTCCAACGAAATCACGCCAGAGCACCAAAAATTCTCTTCCAACCAAGTGACTCCAGAGCACAGAAAACACGCTTCCAACAAAATGACCCCCTACTTCAAAAATTTGCTTCCATCGAAAAAACCGGAGAACACAAAAAATTCGATTCCAACAAAATTTCCACAGAACACAAAAAATTCGCTTCCAACGAAATCACCCCAGAACACAAAAAATTCGCTTCTAACGAAATGACTCCAGAGCACAGAAAACAGGCTTTCAAAGAAATGACCCCAGAACACAAAAATTCCCTTTCAACGAAATCACCCGAGAACACAAAAAATTCACTTCCAACGAAATCACCACAGAGTACAAAAAATTCGCTACCAACGAAATGACTCCAGAGCACAGAAAACATGCTTCCAACGAAATGACACACTATTTCAAAATTTGCTTCCATCGAAAAGACCGGAGAACACAAAAAATTCTCTTCCAACGATATTACCCCAGAAGACAAAAAATTCTTTTCCAACGAAAACTCCTGAGAACACAAATATTCGCTTCCAAAGATATCATCCAAGAGCACAAAAAATTCGCTTCCAACGAAATCACCCACGAACACAAAAATTCCCTTTCAACGAAATCACCTGAGAACACCAAAATATCGCTTCCAATGAAATCACCCGAGAGCACAAAAAAATTTGCTTCCAACGAAATGACTCGAGAGGACATAAAACAATGTAGCAATGAAATGACCTGAGAACACAAAAAATTCGCTTCCAAAGAAATCACCCTAAAACATAAAAATTGGCTTTCATCGAAATAACCACAGAAGACAAAAAATTCCCTTCTAACCAAATCACCCCAGAGCGCAAAAAATTCGCTTCCAACGAAATCACCCTAGAACATAAAAAATTCGCTTTCAACGAAATCACCCGAGAATAGAAAAAATTCGCTTCCAACGAAATCACCCCAGAGCACAAAAAATTCGCTTGCAACGAAATATCCTGAGAACACAAATATTAGCTTCCAATCAAATCACCCCAGAGCACAAAAAATTCGCTTCCAACGAAATCACCCCAGAACACAAAAAATTCGTTTCCAACGAAATGACTCCAGAGCACAGAAAACACGCTACCAACGAAATGATACCATACTTAGAAAATTTGCTTCAATCGAAAAAACCGGAGAAAACAAAAAATTCTCTTCCAACGATATTACCCCAGAAGACAAAATATTCGCTTCCAAAAAAATCTCCTGAGAACACAAATATTCGCTTCGAAAGAAATCATCCCAGAGCACAAAAAAATTCCCGTTCAACGAAATCACCCGAGAACACAAAAAATTCACGTCCAACGAAATTACCACAGAACAGAAAAAATTTGCTTCCATCGAAATAACCCCAGAACACAATAAATTCGCTTCCAACGAAATCACCCTAGAACAGAAAAACTCCCTTTAAACGAAATCACCCTAGATCACAAAAAATTCGTTCCAACGAAATCTCTCCAGAGCACAGAAAACACGCTTCGAACGAAATGATACCATAGTTCAAAAATTTGCTTCCATCGAAATCACCCGAGAACAAAAAATTCGCTTCCAACGAAATTACCCCAGAACACAAAAAATTCGCTTCCAACGAAATCACCCAGAACACAAAAAATTTGCTTCCAACGAAATCACCCCAGAGCACAAAAAATTCGCTTCCATCGAAATGACTCCAGAGCACAGAAAACATGCTTCCAACTAAATGACCCCAGAACACTAAAAATTCGCGGCCAAAGAAATCTCCCGAGAACACAAAAAATTCGCTTCCAACGTAATTACCCCAGAACAAAAAAATTCGCTTCCAACGAAATCAACCTTGAACACAAAAACTTCCCTTTGAACGAAATTACCCGAGAACAAAAAAATTGGCTTCCAACGAAATCACCCCAGAGTACAAAAAATTCCCTTTCAACGAAATGACTTCAGAGCACAGAAAACACGATTCCAATGAAATGACCCCCTACTTCAAAAATTTCCTTCGATTGAAAAAACCAGAGAACACAAAAAATTCACTTCCATTGAAATCACCCCAGAACACAGAAAATTCACTTTCAACGAAATCACCCTAGAACACAAAAAATTCCCTTTCAATGAAATCACCCGAGAACACAAAATATTCGCTTCCAACACAATTACCCCAGAGCACAAAAAATTCCCTTCCAACGAAATGACTCCAGAGCACAGAAAACAGGCTTCCAACGAAATGACCCCAGAACACAAATAATTCCCTTTCAACGAAATCACCCAAGAACCAAAAAAATTTGCTTCAAACGAAATCACCCAAGAGCACAAAAAATTAGTTTCCAACGAAATGAATCCAGAGCATAGAAAACACGCTTCCAATGAAATGATGCGAGAACACTAAAAATTTCCTTTCAATGAAATCACCCGAGAACACAAAAAATTCACTTCCAAAGTAATCACCCCAGAGCACAAAAAATTCACTTCCAACGAAATCACCCTAGAACATAAAAAATTGGCTTCCATCGAAATAACCACAGAAGACAAAAAATTCCCTTCTAACCAAATCACTCCAGAGCACAAAATATTCACTTCCAATGTAATCACCCTAGAACATAAAAATTTCGCTTTCAACGAAATCACCCGAGAATAGAAAAAATTCGCTTCCAAAGAAATCACCCGAGAATAGAAAAAATTCGCTTCCAACGAAATCACCCCAGAGCACAAAAAATTCACTGCCAAAGAAATAACTCCAGAGCACAGAGAACAAGCTTCCAATGAAATGACCCTCTACTTAAAAAATTTGCTTCCATTGAAAAACCGGAGAACACAAAAAATTTACTTCCAACGAAATTACCACAGAACACAAAAAATTCGATTCCAACATAATTACCCCAGAAAACAAAAAATGCGCTTCCAACGAAATCACCCTAGAACACAAAAAATTCCCTTTAAATGAAATCACCCGAGAACACAAAAAATTTGCTTCCAACGAAATCACGCCAGAGCACCAAAAATTCTCTTCCAACCAAGTGACTCCAGAGCACAGAAAACATGCTTCCAACAAAATGACCCCCTACTTCAAAAATTTGCTTCCATCGAAAAAACCGGAGAACACAAAAAATTCACTTCCAACAAAATTTCCACAGACCACAAAAAATTCGCTTTCAACGAAATCACCCCAGAACACAAAAAATTCGCTTCGAAGGAAATGACTCCAGAGCACAGAAAACAGGCTTCCAAAGAAATGACCCCAGAACACAAAAAATTCCCTTTCAACGAAATCACCTGAGAACACAAAAAATTCACTTCCAACGAAATCACCATAGAGTACAAAAAATTCGCTTCCAACGAAATGACTCCATAGCACAGAAAAAATGCTTCCAACGAAATGACACACTATTTCAAAATTTGCTTCCATCGAAAAGACCAGAGAACACAAAAAATTCTCTTCCAACGATATTACCCCAGAAGACAAAAAATTCTTTTCCAACGAAAACTCCTGAGAACACAAATATTCGCTTCCAAAGATATCATCCCAGAGCACAAAAAATTCGCTTCCAACGAATTCACCCTAGAACATAAAAAATTGGCTTCCATCGAAATAACCACAGAAGACAAAAAATTCCCTTCTAACCAAATCACCCCAGAGCACAAAATATTCACTTCCAACGTAATCACCCTAGAACATAAAAAATTCGCTTTCAACGAAATCACCCTAGAATAGAAAAAATTCGCTTCCAAAGAAATCACCCGAGAATAGAAAAAATTCGCTTCCAACGAAATCACCCCAGAGCACAAAAAATTCACTGCCAAAGAAATAACTCCAGAGCACAGAAAACACGCTTCCAACGAAATGACCCTCTACTTAAAAAATTTGCTTCCATCGAAAAACCGGAGAACACAAAAAATTTGCTTCCAACGAAATTACCACAGAACACAAAAAATTCGATTCCAACGTAATTACCCCAGAAAACAAAAAATGCGCTTCCAACGAAATCACCCTAGAACACAAAAAATTCCCTTTAAATGAAATCACCCCAGAGCACAAAAAATTCGCTTCCAACGAAATCACCCTAGAACATAAAAAATTCGCTTTCAACGAAATCACCCGAGAATAGAAAAAATTCGCTTCCAACGAAATCATCCCAGAGCACAAAAAATTCACTGCCAAAGAAATGACTCCAGAGCACAGAAAACACGCTTTCAACGAAATGACCCTCTACTTAAAAAATTTGCTTCCATCGAAAAACCGGAGAACACAAAAAAATTGCTTCCAACGAAATTACCCCAGAACATAAAAATTTGCTTGCAACGAAATATCCTAAGAACACAAATATTAGCTTCCAATCAAATCACCCCAGAGCACAAAAAATTCGCTTCCAACGAAATTACCCCAGAACACAAAAAAAATTGCTTCCATGAAAACACCCCAGAACACAAAAAATTCGCTTCCACCGAAATGACTCTAGAGCACAGAAAACATACTTCCAACGAAATGACCCCCTGCTTCAAAAATTTGCTTCCATCGAAAAAACCGGAGAAAACAAAATATTCGCTTCCAACGAAATTACACCGGAACACAATAAATTCGCTTCCAATGATACCTCCTGAGAACACAAATATTTGCTTCCAAAGAAATCATCCCAGAGCACAAAAAAATTCGCTTCCAACGAAATCACCCTGGAACACAAAAAATTCCATTTCAACCAAATCACCCGAGAACAGAAAAATTCACGTCCAACGAAATTACCACAGAACAGAAAAATTTTGCTTCCATCGAAATCACCCCTGAACACAATAAATTCGCTGCCAACGAAATCTCCCAGAACACAAAAAATTTGCTACCAACGAAATCACCCCAGATCACAAAATATTCGCTTCCTACGAAATGACTCCAGAGCACAGAAAACACGCTTCCAACTAAATGACCCCAGAACACTAAAAATTCGCGGCCAAAGAAATCACCCGAGAACACAAAAAGTTCGCTTCCAATGTAATTACCCGAGAACACAAAAAATTCGCTTCCAACGAAATCAACCTTGAACACAAAAAATTCCCTTTCAACGAAATCACCCGAGAACAAAAAAATTCGCTTCCAACGAAATCACCCCAGAGAACAAAAAATTCCCTTCCAACTAAATGACTCCAGAGCACAGAAAACACGATTCCAACGAAATGACCTGCTACTTCAAAAATTTGCTTCAATTGAAAAAACCGGAGAACACAAAAAATTCACTTCCATCGAAATCACCCCAGGACACAGAAAATTCACTTTCAACGAAATCACCCTAGAACACAAAAAAATTCCTTTTCAATGAAATCACCCGAGAACACAAAATATTCGCTTCCAACGAAATCACCCCAGAGCACAAAAAATTCCCTTCCAACGAAATGACTCCAGAGCACAGAAAACAGGCTTCCAACGAAATGAGCCCAGAACACAAAAAATTCCCTTTCAACGAAATCTCCCGAGAACCCAAAAAATTCCCTTCCAACGAAATGACTCCAGAGCACAGAAAACACGCTTCCAATGAAATGATGCCAGAACACTAAAAATTTCCTTTAAACGAAATCACCCGAGAACACAAAAAATTCGCTTCCAACGTAAATACCCCAGAAAACAAAAAATGCGCTTCCAACGAAATCACCCTAGAACACAAAAAATTCCCTTTAAATGAAAACACCCGAGAACACAAAAAATTCGCTTCCAACGAAATCAACCCAGAGCACCAAAAATTCTCTTCCAACCAAGTGACTCCAGAGCTCAGAAAACACGCTTCCAACAAAATGACACCCTACTTCAAAAATTTACTTCCATCGAAAAAACTGGAGAACACAAAAAATTCGCTTCCAACAAAATTTCCACAGACCACAAAAAATTCGCTTTCAACGAAATCACCCCAGAACACAAAAAATTCGCTTCGAACGAAATGACTCCAGAGCACAGAAAACAGGCTTCCAAAGAAATGACCCCAGAACACAAAAAATTCCCTTTCAACGAAATCACCCGAGAACACAAAAAATTCACTTCCAACGAAATCACCATAGAGTACAAAAAATTCGCTTCCAACGAAATGACTCCATAGCACAGAAAAAATGCTTCCAACGAAATGACACACTATTTCAAAATTTGCTTCCATCGAAAAGACCAGAGAACACAAAAAATTCTCTTCCAACGATATTACCCCAGAAGACAAAAAATTCTTTTCCAACGAAAACTCCTGAGAACACAAATATTCGCTTCCAAAGATATCATCCCAGAGCACAAAAAATTCGCTTCCAACAAATTCACCCTAGAACATAAAAAATTGGCTTCCATCGAAATAACCACAGAAGACAAAAAATTCCCTTCTAACCAAATCACCCCAGAGCACAAAATATTCACTTCCAACGTAATCACCCTAGAACATAAAAAATTCGCTTTCAACGAAATCACCCTAGAATAGAAAAAATTCGCTTCCAACGAAATCACCCCAGAGCACAAAAAATTCACTGCCAAAGAAATAACTCCAGAGCACAGAAAACACGCTTCCAACGAAATGACCCTCTACTTAAAAAATTTGATTCCATCGAAAAACCGGAGAACACAAAAAATTTGCTTCCAACGAAATTACCACAGAACACAAAAAATTCGATTCCAACGTAATTACCCCAGAAAACAAAAAATGCGCTTCCAACGAAATCACCCTAGAACACAAAAAATTCCCTTTAAAAGAAATCACCCCAGAGCACAAAAAATTCGCTTCCAACGAAATCACCCTAGAACATAAAAAATTCGCTTTCAACGAAATCACCCGAGAATAGAAAAAATTCGCTTCCAACGAAATCATCCCAGAGCACAAAAAATTCACTGCCAAAGAAATGACTCCAGAGCACAGAAAACACGCTTTCAACGAAATGACCCTCTACTTAAAAAATTTGCTTCCATCGAAAAACCGGAGAACACAAAAAAATTGCTTCCAACGAAATTACCCCAGAACATAAAAATTCGCTTGCAACGAAATATCCTAAGAACACAAATATTAGCTTCCAATCAAATCACCCCAGAGCACAAAAAATTCGCTTCCAACGAAATTACCCCAGAACACAAAAAAAATTGCTTCCATGAAAACACCCCAGAACACAAAAAATTCGCTTCCACCGAAATGACTCTAGAGCACAGAAAACATACTTCCAACGAAATGACCCCCTGCTTCAAAAATTTGCTTCCATCGAAAAAACCGGAGAAAACAAAATATTCGCTTCCAACGAAATTACCCCGGAACACAATAAATTCGCTTCCAATGATACCTCCTGAGAACACAAATATTTGCTTCCAAAGAAATCATCCCAGAGCACAAAAAAATTCGCTTCCAACGAAATCACCCTGGAACACAAAAAATTCCATTTCAACCAAATCACCCGAGAACAGAAAAATTCACGTCCAACGAAATTACCACAGAACAGAAAAATTTTGCTTCCATCGAAATCACCCCTGAACACAATAAATTCGCTGCCAACGAAATCTCCCAGAACACAAAAAATTTGCTACCAACGAAATCACCCCAGATCACAAAATATTCGCTTCCTACGAAATGACTCCAGAGCACAGAAAACACGCTTCCAACTAAATGACCCCAGAACACTAAAAATTCGCGGCCAAAGAAATCACCCGAGAACACAAAAAGTTCGCTTCCAATGTAATTACCCGAGAACACAAAAAATTCGCTTCCAACGAAATCAACCTTGAACACAAAAAATTCCCTTTCAACGAAATCACCCGAGAACAAAAAAATTCGCTTCCAACGAAATCACCCCAGAGAACAAAAAATTCCCTTCCAACTAAATGACTCAAGAGCACAGAAAACACGATTCCAACGAAATGACCTGCTACTTCAAAAATTTGCTTCAATCGAAAAAACCGGAGAACACAAAAAATTCACTTCCATCGAAATCACCCCAGGACACAGAAAATTCACTTTCAACGAAATCACCCTAGAACACAAAAAATTCCTTTTCAATGAAATCACCCGAGAACACAAAATATTCGCTTCCAACGAAATCACCCCAGAGCACAAAAAATTCCCTTCCAACGAAATGACTCCAGAGCACAGAAAACAGGCTTCCAACGAAATGAGCCCAGAACACAAAAAATTCCCTTTCAACGAAATCTCCCGAGAACCCAAAAAATTCCCTTCCAACGAAATGACTCCAGAGCACAGAAAACACGCTTCCAATGAAATGATGCCAGAACACTAAAAATTTCCTTTAAACGAAATCACCAGAGAACACAAAAAATTCGCTTCCAACGTAAATACCCCAGAAAACAAAAAATGCGCTTCCAACGAAATCACCCTAGAACACAAAAAATTCCCTTTAAATGAAAACACCCGAGAACACAAAAAATTCGCTTCCAACGAAATCAACCCAGAGCACCAAAAATTCTCTTCCAACCAAGTGACTCCAGAGCTCAGAAAACACGCTTCCAACAAAATGACACCCTACTTCAAAAATTTACTTCCATCGAAAAAACTGGACAACACAAAAAATTTGCTTCCAACAAAATTTCCACAGAACCCCAAAAATTCGCTTCCAACGAAATCACCCTGAAACACAAAAAATTCGCTTCCAACGAAATGACTCCAGAGAACAGAAAACAGGCGTCCAAAAAAAATGACCCCAGAACACAAAAAATTCCCTTTCAACGAAATCACCCGAGAACACAAAAAGTTCACTTCCAACAAAATCAACAGAGAGTACAAAAAATTGGCTTCCAACAAAATGACTCCATAGCACAGAAAACAGGCTTCCAACGAAATGACCCCAGAACACTAAAAATTCGCGGCCAACGAAATCACCCGAGAACACAAAAAATTCGCTTCCAACGTAATTACCCCAGAACACAAAAAAATTGCTTGCAACGAAATCACCCCAGAGCACAAAAATTCCCTTCCAACGAAATGACTCCAGATCACAGAAAACACGCTTCCAACGAAATGACACCCTCCTGAAAAATTTGCTTCCATCAATAAAACCAGAGAAAACAAAAAATTCACGTCCAACGAAATTACCACAGAACAGAAAAAATTTGCTTCCATAGAAATCACCACAGAACACAAAAAATTCTCTTCCAATGAAATCTCCTGAGAACACAAATAGTCGCTTCCAAAGAAATCATCCCAGAGACCAAACAAGTTCGCTTACAACGAAATCACCCCAGAGCGCAAAAAATTCCCTTCCAACGAAATGACTCCAAAGCACAGAAACCACGATTATAACGAAATGACCCCCTACTTCAAAAATTTACTTACATGGAAAAAATTGGAGAACACAAAAAATTCACTTCCATCGAAGTCACCCCAGAACACAGAAAATTCTCTTCCAACGAAATCACCCTCGAAAACAAAAACTTCCCTTTCAACGAAATCACCCGAGAACACAAAAAATTTGCTTCAAACGAAATGACCCCTGAACACAAGAAATTCGCTTCCAACGAAATCACCCCAAAGCACATAAAATAGCTTCCAACGAAATGTCCCCATACTTCAAAAATTTGCTTCCATCGAAATCACCTGAGAACACAAAATAATTCACTTCCAACTAAATTAACCCAGATCACAAAACATTCGCTTCCAACGAAATCACCCCTGAAAACAAAAAATTTCGCTTCCAACGGTATGACCCCCTACTTCAAAAATTTGATTCCATCAAAAAAACCAGAGAACACAAAAAAATTTGCTTCCAACGAAATTACCCCAGAACACAAAAAATTCGCTTCCAACAAAATCTCCTGAGGACACAAATATTCGCTTCCAAAGAAATCACCCCAGAGCACAAAAAATCCGCATCCAATGAAATCACCCTAAAGCAAAAAAAAATTCACTTTCAACGAAATCACCTGAGACCAAAAAAATTCACGTCCAACGAAATTACCCCAGAATAGAAAAAATTTACTTCCAACCAAATCAACCCAGAGCACAAAAAATTCCCTTCCAACAAAATCACCTGAGAACAAAAATATTGGCTTCCCACAAAATTACCCCAGAAAGGAAAAAATTTTCTTCCATCGAAATCACCGCAGAACACAAAAAATTCGCTTCCAACGAAATGACTCCAGAGCACAGAAAACACGCTTCCAACGAAATCACCCCAGAACACAAAAAATTTGCTTCCAACGAAATAAACACAGAACACAAAAAATTCGCTTCCAACGAAATCACCATAGAACACAAAACACTCCCTTTCAACGAAATCACCCAAGAACACAAAAAATTCACTTCCAACGAAATGACTCCAGAGCACAGAAAACACACTTCGAACGAAATGATACCATACTTCAAAAATTTGCTTCCATCGAAATCACCCGAGAACACAAAAAATTCGCTTCCAACGAAATTTCCCCAGAACACAAAAACTTTGCCTGCAACGAAATCACCCCAGAACACAAAAAATTCGCTTCCAACCAAATGACTCCAGAGCACAGAAAACAGGCTTCCAACAAAATGACCACAGAACACAAAAAATTCCCTTTTAACAAAATCACCCGAGAAAACAAAAAATTCGCTTCCAACGAAATGACTCCAGAGCACAGAAAACACGCTGCCAACGAAATGACTCCCTACTTCAAATATTTGCTTCCATTGAAAAAACCAGAAAACACAAAAAATTCGCTTCCAATGAAATTACCTTAGAACACAAAAAATTTGCTTCCAACAAAATCGCCCCAGAACACAAAAAAATCGCTTCCAACGAAATCACCCCCGAGCACCAAAAATTTGCTTCCAACGAAATGACTCCAGAGCACAGAAAACGAGCTTCCAACGAAATGACCTCATATTTCAAAAATTTGCTTCCATTGAAATCACCGGAGAACACAAAAAATTCGCTTTCAACGAAATTACCCCAGAACACAAAATATTCGCTTCCAAAGAAATCTCCTGAGAACACAAATATTCGCTTCGAAAGAAATCATCCCAGAGCACAAAAATATTCGCTTCCAAGGAAATTACCCTAGAACACTAATAATTCCCTTTCAAAGAAATCACACGAGAACACAAAAAATTCACCTCCAACGAAATTACCAGAGAACAGAAAAAGTTTGCTTCCATCTAAATCACGGCAGAACAGCAAAACTTCGCTTCCAACGAAATCACCCAGGAACACAAAAAATTCGCTCCAACGAAATGACTCCAGAGCACAGGTAACGCGCTTCGAACGAAATGATACCATACTTCAAAAATTTGCTTCCATCGAAATCACCTGAAAACACAAAAAATTCGCTTTCAACAAAATTACCCCCGAACACAAATATTCGCTTCCATCGAAATCACCACAGAACACAAAAAATTCGCTTCCAACCAAATCACCCTAGAACACAAAAAATTCCCTTTCAACGAAATCACACTAGAACACAAAAAATTCGCTTCCAACGAAATCAGCCCAAAGCACAAAAAATTCCCTTCCAACGAAATTACTCCAGAGCACAGAAAACAAGCTTCCAACGAAATGACCACCTACTTCAAAAATTTGCTTCCATCGATAAAACCGGAGAACACAAAAAATTCGCTTGCAACGAAATTGTCTGAGAACACAAATATTCGCTTCCAACAAAATGACTCCAGAGCACAGAAAACACGCTTCGAACGAAATGATACCATACTTCAAAAATTGGCTTCAATCGAAAAAACTGGAGAAAACAAAAAATTCTCTTCCAACGATATTACCCCAGAAGAGAAAATATTTGCTTCCAACGAAATCTCCTGAGAACACAAATATTTGCTTCAAAAGAAATCATCACAGAGCACAAAAAAATTAGCTTCCAACGAAATCACTCTAGAACACAATAAATTCGCTTCCAACGAAATCACCCTAGAACAGAAAAACTTCCTTTAAATGAAATCACCCTAGAACACACAAAATTCGCTCCAACGAAATGACTGCAGAGCACAGAAAACACGCTTCGAACGAATTGATACCATACTTCAAAAATTTGCTTCCATCGAAATCACCCGAGAACAAAAAAATTTGCTTCCAACGAAATTACCCCAGAACACAAAAAATTCGCTTCCAACGAAATTATCCAGAACACAAAAAATTTGCTTCCAACGAAATCACCCCAGAGCACAAAAAATTCGCTTCCATCAAAATGACTCCAGAGCACAGAAAACATGCTTCCAACTAAATGACCCCAGAACACTAAAAATTCGCGGCCAAAAAATCACCCGAGAACACAAAAAATTCGCTTCCATCGAAATGACTCCAGAGCACAGAAAACACGCTTCCAACTAAAGGACCGCAGAACACTAAAAATTCGCAGCCAAAGAAATGACCACAGAACACAAAACATTCCCTTTCAACGAAATCACCCGAGAACACAAAAATTCACTTCCAACGAAATCACCACAGAGTACCAAAAATTAGCTTCCAACAAAATGACTCCAGAATACAGAAAACATGCTTCGAATGAAATGACACACTATTTCAAAATTTGCTTCCATCGAAAAGACCGGAGAACAGAAAAAATTCTCTTCCAACGATATTACCCCAGTAGACAAAAAATTCTTTTCCAACGAAAACTCCTGAGAACACAAATATTCGCTTCCAAAGATATCATCCCAGAGTACAAAAAATTCCGTTTCAACGAAATAACCCGAGAACACAAAAATATCGCTTCCAATGAAATCACCCGAGAGCACAAAAAATTCGCTTCCAACGAAATGACTCCAGAGCACAGAAAACAATTTACCAATGAAATGACCCGAGAACACAAAAAATTCGCTTCCAAAGAAATCACCCTAGAACATAAAAAATTGGCTTCCATTAAAATAACCACAGAAGACAAAAAATCACCTTCCAATAAATCACCTGAGAACAAAAAAATTCACGTCCAACGAAATTACCCCAGAATAGGAAAAATTTGCTTCCAAAGAAATCACCCCAGAGCACAAAAAATTCCCTTCCAATAAATCACCTGAGAACAAAAATATTGGCTTCCCACAAAATTACCCCAGAACGGAAAAAAATTCCTTCCATTGAAATCACCGCAGAACACAAAAAATTCGATTCCAATGAAAAGACTCCAGAGCACAGAAAACACGCTTCCAACGAAATCACCCCAGAACACAAAAAATTTGCTTCCAATGAAATCAACCCAGAACACAAAAAATTTGCTTCCAAAGAAATGACTCCAGAGCACAGAAAACACGCTTCCAAAGAAATGACCCCAGAACACAAAAAATTCCCTTTCAACGAAATCAATCACCACAGAACACAAAAAATTTGCTTCCAAAGAAATTACCCCAGAACACAAAATATTTGCTTCCAATGAAATCACCCCAGATCTCAAAAACTTCATTTCCAAAGAAATCACACCAGAACAGAGAAAAATTCGCTTCTAACAAAATGACTCCAAAAGACATAAAACCCGCTTCCAAGAATATTACCCCAGAAAACAAAAAAATCACTTTCAACTATATCACCCCAGAACACAAAAAATTCGCTTCCAACAATATCACCCCAAAACACAAAAAATTTGCTTCCAACGAAATCTCCTGAGAACACAAATATTCGCTTCCAAAGTAATCACCCCAGACCACAGAAAACACGCTTCCAACGAAATCACCACAGAACACCAAAAATTCGCTTCTAACGAAATCACCCCAGAACACAAAAAATTCGCTTCCAAAGAAATGAATCCAGAGCACAGAAAACACGCTTCCAACGAAATGACACCAGAACACTAAAAATTCCCTTTCAACGAAATCACCCTAGAACACAAAAAATTCGCTTCCAACGTAATTACCCCAGAAAACAAAAAAATTCGCTTCCAAAGAAATCACACCAAAGCACCAAAAATTCCCTTCCAATGAAGTGACTCCAGAGCACAGAAAACACGCTTCCAACGAAATGACCCCCTACTTCAAAAATTTGCTTTCATCGAAAAAAACGGAGAACACAAAAAATTCGCTTCCAACGAAATTACCCCAGAACACAAAAAAATTCGCTTGCAATGAAATCTTCTGAGAACATGAATATTCGCTTCCAATGAAATCACCCAAGAACACAAAAAATTCGCTTCCAACGAAATGACTCTAGAGCACAGAAAACACGCTTCCAACGAAATGATCCCATACTTCAAAAATTTGCTTCCATCGAAAACACCCGAGAACACAAAAAATTCGCTTCCAACGAAATTACCCCAGAACATAAAAAATTTGCTTTCATGGAAATCACCCAAGAACACAAAAAATTGGCTTCCAACGATATCACCCGAGAACACAAAATATTCGCTTCCAACGAAATTGCCCCAGAGCACAAAAAATTAACTTCCAATGAAATGACTTCAGAGCACAGGAAACACGCTTCCAACAAAATGGCCCCCTACTTCAAAAATTTGCTTCCATCAAAATCACCCTAGAACACAAAAAATTTGCTTCCAACGAAATTACCCAAGAACACAAAAAATTAGTTTCCAACGAAATATCCTGAGAACACAAATATTCGCTTCCAAAGAAATCATCCCAGAGCACAAAAAAATTCACTTACTCGAAATCACCCTGGAACACAAAAAATTCGCTTCCAACAAAATGACTCCAGAGCACAGAAAACAAGCTTCGAACAAAATGATACCATACTTCAAAAATTTGCTTCCATCGAAATCAACCGAGAACACAAAAAATTCGCTTCCAACGAAATGACTCCTGAGCATAGAAAACACGCTACCAACGAAATGACCCCAGAACACAAAAAATGCGCTTCCATCAAAATCACCCTAGAACACAAATAGTTTGTTTCCAAAGAAATCATACCAGACCACAAAAAATTCGCTACCAACGAAATCACCCCAGATCACAAAATCTTCATTTCCAACGAAATCACACCAGAACAGAGAAAAATTCGCTTTTAGCGAAATGACTCCAAAGGACATAAAACACGCTTCCAACAAAATTACCCCATATCACAAAAGATTCCCTTCCAATGAAATCACCCCAGAACACACACACAAAAAAATTCGCTTCCAATGAAATTACCCCAGAACGCAAAACATTCTCTTATAACAAAAACATTCCAGAGCAAAAAAATGCGTTTCCAACAAAATCACACCAGAACAGAGAAAAATTCGCTTCCATTGAAATGACTACAAAGGACATAAAACCCTCTTCCAACAAAATTACCCCAGAACGCCAAAAATTCGCTCCCACGGAAATCTCCCCAGAACACAAAAAAATCGCTTCGATAGAAATCAACCCAGAACACAAAAAATTCGCTTCCATCAAAATGACTCCAGAGCACAGGAAACACGCTTCCAAATAAATCACCCCCTACTTCAAAAAATTCGCTAACAACGATATCATCCCAGACCACAAAAAATTCGCTTCCTTCGAAATCACCCGAGATCACAAAAAATTCGTTTCCAATGAAATCACCCCAGAGCACAGAAAACACGCTTCCAACGTAATCACCCCATACTTCAAAAAATTCGCTAACAACGAAATAAACCCAGACCACAAAAAATTCGCTTCCAACGAAATTACCCCAGAAAACAAAAAATTCACTTCCATCGAAATCACCCGAGGAACACAAAATATTCGCTTCCAACAAAATCACCCCAGAGCACAAAAAATTCGTTTTCAACGAAAACACCCTAGAACTCAAAAAATTTGCTTCCAACGAAATCACCCGAGAATGCAAAAAATTTGCTTCCAAACAAATTACCCCAGAACACAAAAATTTGCTTCCAACGAAATCACCACAGAGGACAAAAACTTCGTTTCCAAAGAAATCACACCAGAACAGAGAAAAATTCGCTTCTAACGAAATGACTCCAAAGAACATAACACCTGCTTCCAGAGATATTACCCCAGAACACAAAGAATTCACTTCCAACGAAATCACCCCACAACACAAAAAAAATCGCTTCGATCGAAATCAACCCAGAACATAAAAAGTTCGCTTCCACCAAAATTACCCCGATCACAAAAACATCATTTCCAACAAAATCAACAAAGATCACAAAAAATTTGCTTCCATCGAAATCACCCGAGATCACAAAAAATTAGCTTACAAAGAAATCACCCGAGAACACAAAAAATTAGCTTCCAATGAAATTACCCAAGAACGCAAAAAATTCGATTCAAAGGAAATCACCCCAGAGCACAAAAAAATTCGTTTCCAACGAAATCACTGCAGATCACAAAAATTTCATTTCCAACGAAATCACACCAGAACAGAAAAAAATTTGCTTCTAACGAAATTACTCCAAAGGACAAAAAACCTGCTTCCTACGAAATTACGCCAGAACACAAAAAAATGTGAGTCCACTGAAATCATCCCAGAACACAAAAAATTCGCTTCCAACGAAATCAACCCAGAACACAAAAAATTCGCGTCCATCGAAATAACCAGAGAACACAAAAAATTCGCTTCCAACGAAACCACCCCAGAGCAGAAAAAAATCGCTTCCAACAAAATTACCCCAGAACAGATAAAATTTTCTTCCAATGAAATCATCCCAGAGGACAAGAAATTCTTTCCAAAGAAATCACACCAGAACACAAAAAATTCGCTTCCAACCAAATCAACCCAGATCTCAAAAACTTCTTTTCCAAAGAAATCAAACCAAAACAGAGAAAATTCGCTTCTAACAAAATGACTCCAAAGGACATAAAACCTGCTTCCAAGGATATTACCCCAGAACACAAAAAATTCGCTTCCAACGAAATCACCCCAGAACACAAAAAATCCGCTTCCAACAATATCACCCCAGAACACAAAAAATTCGCTTCCAACGAAATCTCCTGAGAACACAAATATTCGCTTCCAAAGTAATCACTCCAGACCACAGAAAACACGCTTCCAACGAAATCACCCCAGACCACCAAAAATTCGCTTCCAACGAAATCACCCCAGAAGACAAAAAATTCGCTTCCAACGAAATTGCCCCAGAACACAAAAAATTTGCTTCCAACGAAATCACCCCAGAACACAAATATTTCGCTTCCAAGGAAATGACTCCAGAGCACAGAAAACACGCTTGCAATGAAATGACCCCCTGCTTCAAAAATTTGCTTCATTGGAAAAAAACGGAGAAAACAAAAAATTCCCTTCAAAGGAAATTACCCCAGAACACAAAAAAATTCGCTTTCAACGCAATGACTCCAGAGCACAGAAAACACGCTCCAAACGAAATGATCCCAATCTTCAAAAATTTGCTTCCATCGAAATCACCCGAAAACACACAAAATTCGCTTCCAACGAAATTACGCCAGAACACAAAATATTCGCTTGCAACGAAATCTTCTGAGAACACATATATTCGCTTCCAACGAAATCACCCAAGAAGACAAAAAATTCGCTTCCAACATAATGACTCGAGAGAAGAGAAACCACGCTTCCAACGAAATGACCCCATATTTCAAAAATTTGGTTCCATCGAAATCACCCGAGAACACAAAAAATTCGCTTCCAACGAATTTACCCAAGAACACAAAAAATTTGCTTCCAACGAAATCTCTGACAACACAAATATTTGCTTCCAAAGAAATCATCCCAGAGCACAAAAAAATTCGCTTCCACCGAAATCACCCTGGAACACAAAAAAATCCCTTTCATCGAAAACACCCGAAAACACAAAAAATTCACGTCCAACGAAATTACCACAGAACAGAAAAATTTGCTTCCATCGAAATCACCCCTGAACACAAAAAATTCGCTTCCAACGGAATCACCCTAGAACACAAAACATTTCCTTTCAACAAAATCACCCGAGAACACAAAAAATTCACGTCCAACGAAATCACCACAGAGAACAAAAAATTCGCTTCCAATGAAATGACTCCAGAGCACAGAAAACACGCTTCCAACGAAGTGTCCCCCTACTTCAAAAATTTGCTACCATCGAAAAAACCGGAGAACACAAAAAATTCGCTTCCAATGAAATTACCTTAGAACACAAAAAATTCGCTTCCAAAGAAATCACCCCAGAAAACAAAAAAATTGCTTCCAATGAAATGACTCCAGAGCACAGAAAACAGGCTTCCAACGAAATGACCCCATATTTCAAAAATTTGCTTCCATTGAAATCACCCGAGAACACAAAAAATTCGCTTTCAACGAAATTACCCCAGAACACAAAATATTCGCTTCCAACGAAATCTCCTGAGAACACAAATATTCGCTTCGAAAGAAATCATCCCAGAGCACAAAAAAATTCGCTTCCAACGAAATCACCCTAGAACACAAATAATTCCCTTTCAAAGAAATCACCCGAGAACACAAAAAATTCGCTTCCAACAAAATCAACCCAGAGCACAAAAAATTCGCTTCCAACGAAATGACTCCAGAGCACCGAAAACAAGCTTCCAACGAAATGACCTCCTACTTCAAAAATTTACTTCCATCGAAAAAACCGGAGAACAGAAAAAAATTCGATTGCAATGAAATCTTTTGAGAACACAAATTCTCGCTTCCAACGAAATCTCCCCAGAACACAAAAAATTCGCTTCCAACGAAATGACTCCAGAGCACAGAAAACACGCTTCGAACAAATGATACCATACTTCAAAAATTTGTTTCCATTGAAATCACCCGAGAACACAAAATATTCACTTCCAACAAAATCACCCCAGAACACAAAAAATTCGCTTCCAATGAAATTACCCCAGAACACAAAAAATTCGCTTGCAAGGAAATCTTCTGAGAACACAAATATTTGCTTCCAAAGAAATCATCCCAGAGCACAAAAAAATTCGCTTCCAAAAAAATCACCCTAGAACACAAAAAATTCACGTACAACGAAATTACCCCAGAACACAAGAAAATCGCTTCCAACGAAATTACCCGAGAACACAAAAATTGCGCTTCCAACAAAATCACCCCAGAGCACAAAAAATTCGATTCCAACGAAATGACTCCAGAGCACAGAAAACACGCTTTCAAGGAAATGATCCAATACTTCAAAAATTGGCTTCCATCGAAATCACCCGAGAACACAAAAAATTCACTTCCAACGAAATTATCCCTGAACACAAAAAATGCGCCTCCAACGAAATCACCCCAGAGCACAAAAAATTTGCTTCCAACGAAGTGACTCCAGAGCACAGAAAACACCCTTCCAATGAAATGATACCATACTTCAAAAATTTGTTCCATCGAAATAACCCGAGAACACAAAAAATTCGCTTCCAACGAAATGACTCCAGAGCACAGAAAACACGTTTCCAACGAAATGACCCTAGAACACAAAAAATTCCCTTTTAACGAAATCTCCCGAGAACACAAAAAATTCGCTTCCAACGAAATCACCCCAGAGCAACAAAAATTCCCTTCCAACGAAGTGACTCCAGAGCACAGAAAAAAAGCTTCTAACGAAATGACCCCCTACATCAAAAATTTGCTTCCATCGAAAAAACCTGAGAACACAAAAAATTCGCTTTCAACAACATTACCCCAGCAAACAAAAAAATTCGCTTGCAACGAAATCTTCTCAGAACACGAATATTCGCTTCCAGGAAGTCACCCAAGAACACAAAAAATTCGCTTCCAACAAAATGACTCCAGAGCACAGAAAACACGCTTCGAACGAACTGATACCATATTTCAAAAATTTGTTTCCATTGAAATCACCCGAGAACACAAAATATTCGCTTCCAACGAAATCACCCCAGAACACAAAAAATTCGCTTGCAAGGAAATCTTCTGAGAAAACAAATATTCGCTTCCAAAGAAATCATCCCAGAGCACAAAAAATTCGCTTCCAAAAAAATCACCCTAGAACACAAAAAATTCACGTCCAACGAAATTACCCCAGAACACAAGAAAATCGCTTCCAACAAAATTACCCGAGAACACAAAAATTTCGCTTCCAACAAAATCACCGCAGAGCACAAAAAATTCGATTCCAACGAAATGACTCCAGAGCACAGAAAACACGCTTTCAAGGAAATGATCCAATACTTCAAAAATTGGCTTCCATCGAAATCACCCGAGAACACAAAAAATTCACTTCCAACGAAATTATCCCTGAAAACAAAAAATGCGCCTCCAACGAAATCACCCCAGAGCACAAAAAATTTGCTTCCAACGTAGTGACTCCAGAGTAGAGAAAACACGCTTCCAACGAAATGATTCCCTACTTCAAAAATTTGCTTCCATCGAAAAATCCTGAGAACACAAAAATTTCTATTCCAACGATATTACCCCAGAAAAAAAAAATTCGCTTCCAAAGAAATGCCTCTAGAGCACAGAATACACTCTTCCAACGAAATGACCCCATATTTCAAAAATTTGCTTCCATTGAAATAATATAAGAACACAGAAAATTCTCTTCCAAAGATATTACACAAGAAGACAAAAAATTGTTTTCCCACGAAATCACCCAAGAACACAAAAAATTCGCTTCCAACGAAATCACCCTAGAACACAAAAAATTCTCTTTAAAAGAAATCACCCAAGAACACAAAAAATGTGCTTCTAACGAAATCACGCCTGAGCACCCAAAATTCCCTTCCAACGAAGTGACTCCAGAGCACAGAAAACACGCTTCCAACGAAATGACCCCCTACTTCAAAAATTTGCTTCCATCGAAGAAAAAGGAGAACACAAAAAATTCGCTTCCAACGATATTACCCCAGAAGAAAAAATTCTTTTCCAACGAAATCTCCTGAGAACACAAATATTCGCTTCCAAAGATATCATCCCAGAGCACAAAAAATTCGCTTCCAACGAAATCACCCTAAAACATAAAAAATTTGCTTCCATCGAAATCACCACAGAAGACAAAAATTTCGCTTCCAACAAAATCACCCCATAGCACAAAAAATTGTCTTCCAA
This sequence comes from Meriones unguiculatus, assembly GCF_030254825.1. Lineage (NCBI taxonomy): Eukaryota > Metazoa > Chordata > Mammalia > Rodentia > Muridae > Meriones > Meriones unguiculatus. Next base: position 66,129,994 of record NC_083353.1, read on the forward strand.
CGAAATGACTCCAGAGCACAGAAAACACGCTTCCAAGGAAATGATCCCATACTTCAAAAATTGGCTTCCATCGAAATCACCCAAACACAAAAAATTCACTTCCAACGAAATTATCCCAGAACACAAAAAATGCGCTTCCAACGAAATCACCCCAGAGCACAAAAAAATTCGCTTCCATCGAAATGACTACAGAGCACAGAAAACACGCTTCCAACGAAATAACTCCCTACTTCAAAAATTTGCTTCCATCGAAAAATCCTGAGAGCACAAAAATTTCTATTCCAACAAAATTACACCAGAACACAAAAAATTCGATTCCAACAAAATCACCCTCGAACACAAAAAATTCCCTTTCAACGAAATCACCCGAGAATAAAAAAATTCGCCTACAACATAATCAACCCAGAGCACAAAATATTCGATTCCGACAAAATGACTCCAGAGCACAGAAAATACGCATCCAATGAAATGACCCCAGAACACCAAAAATTCGCTTCCAAAGAAATGACTCCAGAGCATAGAAAACACCCTAGAACATAAAAAAATCGCTTCCATCGAAATCACCACAGAGACAAAAAATTCGCTTCCAACCAAATCACCCCAGAGCACAATAAATTTGCTTTCAACAAAATCACCCCAAAGCAGAAAAAATTTGCTTCCAAAAAAATGACCGTATACTTCAAAAATTTGCTTCCATTGAAATCACATGAGGACACAAACAATTCGCTTCCAAACCAATTACCCCAGACCACAAAAAAGTCGCTTGCAACGAAATCTTCTGAGAACACAAATATTTGCTTCCATCGAACTCACCCCAGAACACAAAAAATTCGCTTCAAAAGAAATGACTCCAGAGCACAGAAAACACACTTCCAACGAAATGATCCCATACTTCAAAAATTTGCTACAATCGAAATCAGCCCAGAACACAAAAAATTCCCTTCTAACGAAGTTACCCCAGAACACAAAAAATTTGCTTCCAACGAAATGACTCCAGAGCACAAAAACACGCTTCCAAGGCAATGACCCCCTATTTCAAAAATTTGCTTCTATCGAAATACCGGAGAACACAAAAAATTCTCTTCCAACGAGATTACCCCAGAAGACAAAAAATTCTTTTCCAACGAAATCTCCTGAGAACAAAAATATTCGCTTCCAAAGATATCATCCCAGAGCACAAAAAATTCGCTTCCAACGAAAGCACCCTTGAACACAAAAATTCCCTTTCAACGAAATCACCCGAGAACAAAAAAAATTCGCTTCCAACGAAATCACCCATTAACACAAATAATTCGCTTGCAACGAAATCTCCTGAGAACACAAATATTCGCTTCCAACGAAATTACCCCAGAACACAAAAAATTCGCTTCCAACGAAATCACCGCAGAACACAAAAAATTCCCTTGCAAGGAAATCTCCTGAGAACACAAATATTCGCTTCCAACAAAATCACCCCGGAGCACCAAAAAATTCGCTTCCAATGAAATGACTCCAGAGCACACAAAACACGCTTCCAATGAAATGAGCACAGAACACAAAAAATTCGCTTCCAACCAAATCACCCAATTGCACAGAAAATTTGCTTCCAACGAAATTACCCCAGAATACAAAAAATTCGCTTGCAACGAAATCTTCCGAAAAAACATATATTCGCTTCCAACGAAATCAACCCAGAACACAAAAAATTCGTTTCCAACGAAGTGACTCCAGAGCACAGAAAACACGCTTCCAAAGAAATGACCCGATATTTCAAAAATTTGCTTCCATCGAAATCACCCGAGAACACAAAAAATTCGCTTCGAACGAAATGACTCCAGAGCACAGAAAACACGCTTCCAACGAAATGACCCCATATTTCAAAAATTTGCTTCCATCGAAATCACCCAAGAACACAAAAAATTCGCTTCCAACGAAATTACCGAAGAACACAAACAATTCACTTCCAACGAAATCTCCTGATAACACAAATATTCGCTTCCAAAGAAATCATTCCAGAGCACAAAAAATCCGCTTCCAACAAAATCACCCTAGAACACAAAAAATTCCCTTTCAGTGAAATCACCCGAGAACACAAAAAATTCACGTCCAACGAAATTACCACAGAACAGAAAAAATTTGCTTCAATCGAAATCACCCCAGAACACAAAAAATTAGCTTTAAACGAAATCACCTGAGAATACAAAAAATTCGCTTCAAACGGAATCACCACAGAGCACAAAATATTCGCTTCCAATGAAATGACTCCAAAGCACAGAAAACACGCTTCCAAAGAAAGGACCCCAGAACACAAAAAATTCGCTTCCAATGAAATCACCCTAGAACATAAAAAATTCGCTTTCAACGAAATCACCCGAGAACACAAAAAAAATTCGCTTCCAACGAAATGACTCCAGAGCACAGAAAACACGCTTCCAATGAAATGACCCCAGAACACAAAAAATTCCCTTCCAAGAAAATCACCCTAGAACATAAAACCTTCCCTTCCTTCGAAATCACAACAGAAGACAAAAAATGCGCTTCCAACCAAATCACCCAAGAGCACAAAAAATTCGCTTCCAACGAAATCACCCTAAAACACAAAAAATTCACTTGCAACGAAATCTCCTGAGAACACAAATATTCGCTTCCAACGAAATCACCCCAGAGCACAAAAAATTCGCTTCCAACAAAATGACTCCAGAGCACAGAAAACACGCTTCCAATGCAAAGACCCCCTACTTCAAAAATTTGCTTCCATTGAAAAAACTGGAGAACACAAAAAATATTCTTCCAAAGATATTACCCCTGAAGACAAAAAATTCTTTTCCAACGAAATCTCCTGAGAACACAAATATTCGCTTCCAAAGATATCATTCCAGAGCACAAAAAATTCGCTTCCAACAAAATTACCCTAGAACACAAAAAATTCCCTTTCAAAGAAATCTCCCGAGAACACAAAAAATTCACGTCCAACGAAATTAACCCAGAACACAAAAAATTCGCTTGCAACAAAATCTTCTGAGAACACTTATATTCACTTCCAACCAAATCACCACAGAACACAACAAATTCGCTTCCAAAGAAATGACTCCAGAGCACAGAAAACACGCTTCCAACGAAATGACCCCCTACTTCAAAAATTTGCTTCCATCGAAAACACCGGAGAACACAAAAAATTCTCTTCCAACGATATTACCCCAGAAGACAAAAAATTCTTTTCCAACGAAATCTCCTGAGAACACAAATATTCGCTTCCAAAGATATCATCCCAGAGCACAAAAAATTCGCTTCCAACGAAATCACCCTAGAACACAAAAAATTCGCTTTCAACGAAATCTCCTGAGAACACATATATTCGCTTCCAACGAAATCACCCCAGAGCACAAAAAATTCGCTTCAAACAAAATGACTCTACAGCACAGAAAACACGCTTCCAACGAAATGACCCCCTATTTCAAAAATTTGCTTCCATCAAAAAAACCGGAGAACACAAAAAAAATCTTCCAACAATATTACCCCAGAAGACAAAAAATTCTTTTTTAACGAAATCTCCTGAGAACACAAATATTCGCTTCCAAAGATATCATCACAGAGTAGAAAAAAATCGCTTCCAACGAAATCACCCTAGAACACAAAAATTCCCTTTCAACGAAATCACCCGAGAACACAAAAAATTCGCCTCCAACGAAATCACCCTAAAACATAAAAAATTTGCTTCCATCGAAATCACCACAGAAGACAAAAAATTCGCTTCCAACGAAATCACCCTAGAAAACAAAAAATTCGCTTTCAACGAAATCTCCTGAGAAAACTAAAAGTTCACTTCCAACAAAATTACCACAGAACAGAAAAAATTTGCTTCCATTGAAATCACCCCAGAACACAAAAAATTCGCTTCCAAAGCAATCACGCTAGAATACAAAAAATGAGCTATAAACGAAATCACCTGAGAACACAAAAAATTCGCTTCCAACAAAATCACCACAGAGCACAAAATATTCGCTTCCAATGAAATGACTCCAAAGCAAAGAAAACATGCTTCCAATGAAAGGAACCCAGAACACAAAAAATTCGCTTCGAATGAAGTTACCCCATAACACAAAAATTCGCTTCCAACGAAATCACCCCAGAACACAAAAAATTCGCTTCCAAAGAAATGACTCCAGAGCACAGAAAACACGCTTCCAACGCAATGAACCCCTACTTCAAAAAATTGCTTCCATGGAAATACCGGAAAACACAAAAAATTTTCTTCTAACGATATTACCCCAGAAGACAAAAAATTCTTTTCCAACGAAATCTCCTGAGAACACAAATATTCGCTTCCAACGAAATCACAATAAAACAGAGAAATACCCTTTCAATGAAATCACCCAAAAACACAAAAAATTCGCTTCCAACGAAATCACCGCAGAACACAAAAAAATTTGCTTCCAATGAAATGACTCCAGAGCACACAAAACACGCTTCCAATGAAATGACGCCAGAACACAAAAAATTCCCTTCCAACAAAATCACCCTAGAATATAAAACACTCGCTGCCTTCGAAATCACCACAGAAGACAAAAAATTCGCTTCAAACCAAATCACCCAAGAGCAAAAAAAATTCCCTTCCAACGAAATCACCCTAGAACATAAAAAAATCGATTTCCACGAAATCACCGAGAACACAAAAAATTTGCTTCCAATGAAATTACCCCAGAATACAAAAAAATTCGCTTGCAATGAAATCTTCCGAAAAACACATATATTCGCTTCCAACGAAATCAACTCAGAACACAAAAAATTCTCTTCCAACGAAGTGACTCCAGAGCACAGAAAACACGCTTCCAAAGAAATCACCCGATATTTCAAAAATTTGCTTCCATCGAAATCACCCGAGAACACAAAAAATTCGCTTCCAATGAAATGACTCCAGAGCACAGAAAACACGCTTCCAACGAAATGACCCGATATTTCAAAAATTTGCTTCCATCGAAATCACCCGAGAACACAAAAAATTCGCTTCCAATGAAAGGACTCCAGAGCACAGAAAACACGCTTCCAACGAAATGACCCGATATTTCAAAAATTTGCTTCCATCGAAATCACCCAAGAACACAAAAAATTCGCTTCCAACGAAATTACCCCAGAACACAAAAAATTCTTTTGCAACGAAATCTCCTGAGAACACAAATATTCGCTTCCAAAGAAATCATCCCAGGGCACAAAAAAATTTGCTTCCAACAAAATCACCCTAGAACACAAAAAATTCCCTTTCAACGAAATCAGCCGAAAACACAAAAAATTCACGTCCAACGAAATTACTACAGAACAGAAAAAATTTGCTTCTATTGAAATCACCCCACAACACAAAAAATTCGCTTCCAACGCAATCACCACAGAGCACAAAATATTCGCTTCCAATGAAATGACTCCAAAGCACAGAAAACACGCTTCCAATGAAAGGACCCCAGAACACAAAAAATTCGCTTCCAATGTAATCACCCTATTACATAAAAAATTCGCTTTCAATGAATTGACTCCAGAGCACAGAAAGCACGCTTCCAATGAAATGACCCCAGAACACAAAAAATTCCCTTCCAAGAAAACCACCCTAGAACATAAAACACTCGCTTCCTTCGAAATCACCACAGAAGACAAACAATGTGCTTCCAACCAAATCACCCAAGAGCACAAAAATTCGCTTCCAACGAAATCACCCTAGAACACAAAAAATTCGCTTGCAACGAAATCTCCTGAGAACACAAATATTCGCTTCCAACGAAATCACCCCAGAACACAAAATATACTTCAAAAATTTGCTTCCATCAAAAACACCGGAGAACACAAAAAAATCTCTTCCAAAGATATTACCCCAGAGGACAAAAAAATTCTTTTCCAACGAAATCTCCTGAGAACACAAAATATACTTCAAAAATTTGCTTCCATCAAAAACACCGGAGAATACAAAAAAATCTCTTCCAAAGATATTACCCCAGAGGACAAAAAAATTCTTTTCCAACGAAATCTCCTGAGAACACAAATATTCGCTTCCAAAGATATCATCTCAGAGTAGAAAAAAATCGCTTCCAAGGAAATCACCCTAGAACACAAAAATTCCCTTTCAACGAAATCCCCCGAGAACACAAAAAATTTGCTTCCGAAGATATGACTCCAGAGCACAGAAAGCATGCTTCCAATGAAATGACCCCTGAACACAAAAAATTCGCCTCCAACGAAATCACCTTAAAATATAAAAAATGCGCTTCCATCGAAATCACCACAGAAGACAAAAAATTCGCTTCCAAACAAATCACCCCAGAGCACAAAAAATTCGCTTCAAACGAAATCACCCCAGAGCACAAAAAATTCGCTTCCAACGAAATGACTCCAGAGCACAGAAAACATGCTTCCAACGAAATGACCCCATATTTCAAAAATTTGCTTCCATTGAAATCACCCAAGAACACAAAAAATTCGGGTCCAAAGAAATTACCCCGGAACACAAAAAATTCGCTTCCAACGAAATCTCCTGATAACACAAATATTCGCTTCCAAAGAAATCATCCCAGAGAACAAAAAAATTCGCTTCCAACAAAATCACCCTAGAACACAAAAAATTCGCTTTCAACGAAATCACCCGAGAATAAGAAAGTTCACTTCCAACAAAATTACCACAGAACAGAAAAAATTTGCTTCCATCGAAATCACCCCAGAACACAAAAAATTCGCTTCCAACGCAATCACGCTAGAACACAAAAAATGAGCTATAATCGAAATCACCTGAGAACACAAAAAATTCGCTTCCAAAAAAATCACCACAGAGCACAAAATATTCGCTTCCAATGAAATTACTCCAAAGCCCAGAAAACATGCTTCCAATGAAAGGACCCCAGAACACAAAAAATTCGCTTCCAACAAAATGACTCCAGAGCACAGAAAACACGCTTCCAACGCAATGACCCCCTACTTCAAAAATTTGCTTCCATGGAAATACCGGAAAAAACAAAAAATTCTCTTCTAACGATATTACCCCAGAATACAAAAAATTCTTTTCCAACGAAATCTCCTGAGAACACAAATATTCGCTTCCAAAGATATCATCACAGAGCACAAAAAATTCGCTTCCAACGAAATCACCCTAAAACAGAAAAATACCCTTTCAACGAAATCACCCGAGAACACAAAAAATTCACTTCCAACGAAATCACCGGAGAACACAAAAAATTCCCTTGCAACGAAATCTGCTGAGAACACAAATATTCGCTTTCAAAGATATCATCCCAGACACAAAAATTCGCTTCCAACAAAATTACCCTAGAACACAAAAATTCCCTTTCAACGAAATCACCCAAGAACACAAAAAATTCTCTTCCAAAGAAATGACTCCAGAGCACAGAAAGCACGCATCCAATGAAATGATCTCAGAACACAAAAAATTTGCTTCCAATGAAATCTCCTGATAATACAAATATTCGCTTCCGAAGAAATCATCCCAGAGAACAAAAAAATTCTCTTCCAACAAAATCACCCTAGAACACAAAAAAATCCCGTTCAACGAAATCACTCAAGAACAGAAAAAATTCACGTCCAACGAAATTACCACAGAACAGAAAAAATATGCTTCCATCGAAATCACCCCAAAACACAAAAAATTCGCTTCCAACGCAATCACGCTAGAACACAAAAAATTAATTTTAAACGAAATCACCTGAAAACACAAAAAATTCGCTTCCAACGGAATCACCACAGAGCTCAAGATATTCGCTTCCAATGAAATGACTCCATAGCACAGAAAACACGCTTCCAATGAAAGGACCCCAGAACACAAAAAATTCGCTTCCAATGAAATCACCCTAGAACATAAAAAATTCGCTTTCCAAGAAATCACCCGAGAACACAAAAAAGTCGCTTCCCACGAAATTACCCCAGAACACAAAAAATTCGCTTGCAACGAAATATCCTGAGAACACAAATATTAGCTTCCAATCAACTCACCCCAGAGCACAAAAAATTCGCTTCCAACGAAATGACTCCAGAGCACAGAAAACACGCTTCCAACGAAATGACCCCATATTTCAAAAATTTGCTTCCATTGAAATCACCCAAGAACACAAAAAATTCGCGTCCAAAGAAATTACCCCGGAACACAAAAAATTCGCTTCCAACAAAATCTCCTGATAACACAAATATTCGCTTCCAAAGAAATCATCCCAGAGAACAAAAAAATTCGCTTCCAACAAAATCACCCTAGAACACAAAAAATTCGCTTTCAACGAAATCACCCGAGAATAAGAAAGTTCACTTCCAACAAAATTACCACAGAACAGAAAAAATTTGCTTCCATCGAAATCACCCCAGAACACAAAAAATTCGCTTCCAACGCAATCACGCTAGAACACAAAAAATGAGCTATAATCGAAATCACCTGAGAACACAAAAAATTCGCTTCCAAAAAAATCACCACAGAGCACAAAATATTCGCTTCCAATGAAATCAACCCAGATCACAAAAAATTCGCTTGCAATGAAATCTCCTGAGAACACAAAAATTCGCTTCCAACGAAATCACCCCAGAGCACAAAAAATTGGCTTCCAAAGAAATGACTCCAGAGCATAGAAAACACGCTTCCAACGAAATGACCCCATACTTCAAAAATTTGCTACCATCGAAATCACCCCAGAACACAAAAAATTCGTTTCCAACGAAATCAGCCCAGAACACAAAAAATTCGATTGCAAAGAAATCTCCTGAGAACACAAATATTCGCTTTCAACGAAATCACCCGAGAGCACAAAAAATTCACTTCCAACGAAATGACTCCAGAGCACAGAAAACACACTTCCAACGAAATGACCCTCTACTTCAAAAATTTGCTTCCATCGAAAAGACCGGAGAACACAAAAAATTCTCTTTCAACGATATTAACCCAGAAGATAATAAATTCTTTTCCAACGAAATCTCCTGAGAACACAAATACTCGCTTCCAAAGATATCATCCCAGAGCACAAAAAATTTGCTTCCAACAAAATCACCCTAGAACACAAAAATTCCCTTTCAACGAAATCACCCGAGAACACAAAAATTTTGCTTCCAAGGAAATCACCCCAGAACACAAAAAATTCGATTGCAAGGAAATCTCCTGAGAACACAAATATTGGCTTCCAACGAAATCACTCCAGAGCACAAAAAATTGGCTTCCAAAGAAACGACTCCAGAGCATAGAAAACACGCTTCCAACGAAATGACCCCCTACTTCAAAAATGTGCTTCCATGGAAAAGACCAGAGAACACAAAAAATTCTCTCCCAACGATATTACCCCAGAAGACAATAAATTATTTTCCAACGAAATTTCCTGAGAACACAAATATTCACTTCCAAAGATATCATCCCAGAGCACAAAAAATTTGCTTCCAACAAAATCACCCTAGAACACAAAAATTCCCTTTCAATGAAATCCCCCGAGAACACAAAAAATTTGCTTCCGAAGATATGACTCCAGAGCACAGAAAGCATGCTTCCAATGAAATGACCCCTGAACACAAAAAATTCGCATCCAACGAAATCACCCTAAAACATAAAAAATGCGATTCCATCGAAATCACCACAGAAGACAAAAAATTCGCTTCCAAACAAATCACCCCAGAGCACAAAAAATTCGCTTCAAACGAAATCACCCCAGAGCACAAAAAATTCGCTTCCAACGAAATGATTCCAGAGCAAAGAAAACACGCTTCCAACGAAATGAACCCATATTTCAAAAATTTGCTTCCATTGAAATCACCCAAGAACACAAAAAATTCGCGTCCAAAGAAATTACCCCGGAACACAAAAAATTCGCTTCCAACAAAATCTCCTTATAACACAAATATTCGCTTCCAAAGAAATCATCCCAGAGAACAAAAAAATTCGCTTCCAACAAAATCACCCTAGAACACAAAAAATTCGCTTTCAACGAAATCACCCGAGAATAAGAAAGTTCACTTCCAACAAAATTACCACAGAACAGAAAAAATTTGCTTCCATCGAAATCACCCCAGAACACAAAAAATTCGCTTCCAACGCAATCACGCTAGAACACAAAAAATGAGCTATAATCGAAATCACCTGAGAACACAAAAAATTCGCTTCCAAAAAAATCACCACAGAGCACAAAATATTCGCTTCCAATGAAATTACTCCAAAGCCCAGAAAACATGCTTCCAATGAAAGGACCCCAGAACACAAAAAATTCGCTTCCAACGAAATGACTCCAGAGCACAGAAAACACGCTTCCAACGCAATGACCCCCTACTTCAAAAATTTGCTTCCATGGAAATACCGGAAAACACAAAAAATTCTCTTCTAACGATATTACCCAAGAATACAAAAAATTCTTTTCCAATGAAATCTCCTGAGAACACAAATATTCGCTTCCAAAGATATCATCACAGAGCACAAAAAATTCGCTTCCAACGAAATCACCCTAAAACAGAAAAATACCCTTTCAACGAAATCACCCGAGAACACAAAAAATTCGCTTCCAACGAAATCACCGGAGAACACAAAAAATTCCCTTGCAACGAAATCTGCTGAGAACACAAATATTCGCTTTCAAAGATATCATCCCAGACACAAAAATTCACTTCCAACAAAATTACCCTAGAACACAAAAATTCCCTTTCAACGAAATCACCCAAGAACACAAAAAATTCGCTTTCAACAAAATCACCCCAGAGCACAAAAAATTCGCTTCCAACGAAATGACTCCAGAGCACAGAAAGCACGCATCCAATGAAATGATCTCAGAACACAAAAAATTTGCTTCCAATGAAATCTCCTGATAATACAAATATTCGCTTCCGAAGAAATCATCCCAGAGAACAAAAAAATTCGCTTCCAACAAAATCACCCTAGAACACAAAAAAAACCCGTTCAACGAAATCACTCAAGAACAGAAAAAATTCACGTCCAACGAAATTACCACAGAACAGAAAAAATTTGCTTCCATCGAAATCACCCCAAAACACAAAAAATTCGCTTCCAACGCAATCACGCTAGAACACAAAAAATTAATTTAAACGAAATCACCTGAGAACACAAAAAATGTGCTTCCAATGGAATCACCAAAGAGCACAAAATATTCGCTTCCAATGAAATGACTCCATAGCACAGAAAACACGCTTCCAATGAAAGAACCCCAAAACACAAAAAATTCGCTTTCCAAGAAATCACCCGAGAACACAAAAAATTCGCTTCCTACGAAATTACCCCAGAACACAAAAAATTCGCATGCAAAGAAATTTTCTGAGAACACATATATTCGCTTCCAACCAAATCACCCAGAACACAAAAAAATTCGCTTCCAAATAAATGACTCCAGAGCACAGAAAACACGCTTCCAACGAAATGACCCTCTACTTCAAAAATTTGCTTCCATTGAAAAGACCGGAAAACACAAAAAATTCTCTTCCAACAATATTACACCAGAAGACAAAAAATTCTTTTCCAATGAAATCTTCTGAGAACACAAATATTCGCTTCCAAAGATATCATTCCAGAGCACAACAAATTCACTTCCAACGAAATCACCCTAGAACACTAATATTCCCTTTCAAAGTAATCACCCGAGAACACAAAAAATTTGCTTCCAACGAAATCACCCCAGAGCACAAAATATTTGCTTCCAACGAAATGATTCCAGAGCACAGAAAACATGCTTCCAACGCAATGACCCCCTACTACAAAAATTTGCTTCCATGGAAATACTGGAAAACACAAAAAATTCTCTTCTAATGATATTACCCCAGAAGACAAAAAATTCTTTTCCAACGAAATCTTCCGAAAACAGAAATATTCGCTTCCAACGAAATCAACCCAGAACACAAAAAATTCGCTTCCAACAAAGTGACTCCAGAGCACAGAAAACACGCTTCCAATGCAATGACCCCCTACTACAAAAATTTGCTTCCATGGAAATACCGGAAAACACAAAAAATTCTCTTCTAATGATATTACCCCAGAAGACAAAAAATTCTTTTCCAACGAAATCTCCTGAGAACCCAAATATTTGCTTCCAAAGATATCATCACAGAGCACAAAAAATTCGCTTCCAACGAAATCACCCTAAAACAGAAAAATACCCTTTCAACGAAATCACCACAGAACACAAAAAATTCCCTTGCAAGGAAATCTCCTGAGAACACAAATATTCGCTTCCAACGAAATCACCCCGGAGCACCAAAAAATTCGCTTCCAACGAAATGACTCCAGAGCACACAAAACATGCTTCCAATGAAATGAGCACAGAACACAAAAAATTCCCTTCCAACGACATCACCCTAGAATATAAAACACTAGCTTCCTTTCAAAATTACCACAGAAGACAAAAAATTCGCTTCCAACCAAATCACCCAATTGCACAGAAAATTTGCTTCCAACAAAATTACCCCAGAATACAAAAAATTCGCTTGCAACGAAATCTTCCGAAAACACATATATTCGCTTCCAACGAAATCAAGCAAGAACACAAAAAATTCGCTTCCAACGAAGTGACTCCAGAGCACAGAAAACACGCTTCCAAAGAAATGACCCGATATTTCAAAAATTTGCTTCCATCGAAATCACCCGAGAACACAAAAAATTCGCTTCGAACGAAATGACTCCAGAGCACAGAAAACACGCTTACAATAAAATGACCCCATATTTCAAAAATTTGCTTCCATCAAAATCACCCAAGAACACAAAAAATTCGCTTCCAACAAAATTACCGAAGAACACAAACAATTCACTTCCAACGAAATCTCCTGATAACACAAATATTCGCTTCCAAAGAAATCATCCAGGGGCACAAAAAAAATTCGCTTCCAACAAAATCACCCTAGAACACAAAAAATTCCCTTTCAGTGAAATCACCCGAGAACACAAAAAATTCACGTCCAACGAAATTACCACAGAACAGAAAAAATTTGCTTCCATCGAAATCACCCCAGAACACAAAAAATTAGCATTAAACGAAATCACCCGAGAACACAAAAATTTCGCTTCAAACGGAATCACCACAGAGCACAAAATATTCGATTCCAATGAAATGACTCCAAAGCACAGAAAACACGCTTCCAAAGAAAGGACCCCAGAACACAAAAAATTCGCTTCCAATGAAATCACCCTAGAACATAAAAAATTCGCTTTCAACGAAATCACCCGAGAATACAAAAAAATTCGCTTCCAACGAAATGACTCCAGAGCACAGAAAACACGCTTCCAATGAAATGACCCCAGAACACAAAAAATTCCCTTCAAAGAAAATCACCCTAGAACATAAAACCCTCGCTTCCTTCGAAATCTCCACAGAAGACAAAAAATGCGCTTCCAACCAAATCACAAAAGAGCACAAAAAATTCGCTTCCAACAAAATCACCCTAGAACACAAAAAATTAGCTTGCAACGAAATCTCCTTAGAACACAAATATTCGCTTCCAACGAAATCACCCCAGAGCACAAAAAATTCGCTTCCAACAAAATGACTCCAGAGCACAGAAAACACGCTTCCAATGAAAAGACCCCCTATTTCAAAAATTTGCTTCCATTGAAAAAACTGGAGAACACAAAAAATATTCTTCCAAAGAGATTACCACTGAAGACAAAAAATTCTTTTCCAACGAAATCTCCTAAGAACACAAATATTCGCTTCCAAAGATATCATTCCAGAGCACAAAAAATTCGCTTCGAACAAAATCACCCTAGAACACAAAAAATTCCCTTTCAACGAAATCACCCGAGAACACAAATTTCACGTCCAACGAAATTAACCCAGAACACAAAAAATTCGATTGCAACAAAATATTCTGAGAACACTTATATTCACTTCCAACCAAATCACCACAGAACACAACAAATTAGCTTCCAAAGAAATGACTCCAGAGCACAGAAAACACGCTTCCAACGAAATGAACCCTACTTCAAAAATTTGCTTCCATCGAAAACACCGGAGAACACAAAAAAATCTCTACCAACGATATTACCTCAGAAGACAAAAAATTCTTTTCCAACGAAATCTCCTGAGAACACAAATATTCGCTTCCAAAGATATCATCCCAGAGCACAGAAAATTCGCTTCCAACGAAATCACCCTAGAACACAAAAAATTCGCTTTCAACGAAATCTCCTGAGAACACATATATATTCGCTTCCAACGAAATCACCACAGAGCACAAAAAATTCGCTTCCAACAAAATGACTCTACAGCACAGAAAACACGCTTCCAACGAAATGACCCCCTATTTCAAAAATTTGCTTCCATCGAAAACACCGGAGAGCACAAAAACATCTCTTCCAACGATATTACCCCAGAAGACAAAAAATTCTTTTCCAATGAAATCTCCTGAGAACACAAATATTCGCTTCCACAGATATCATCACACTTAGAAAAAAATCGCTTCCAACGAAATCACCGTAGAACAAAAAAATTTGCTTTCAACGAAATCACCCGAGAACACAAAAAATTTGCTTCCAACGAAATTACCCCAGAGCACAAAAAATTCGCTTCCAAAGATATGACTCCAGAGCACAGAAAGCATGCTTCCAATGAAATGACCCCTGAACACAAAAAATTCGCCTCCAACGAAATCACCCTAAAACATAAAAAATTCGCTTCCATCGAAATCACCACAGAAGACAAAAAATTCGCTTCCAAACAAATCACCCCAGAGCACAAAAAATTCGCTTCGAACGAAGTTACCCTAGAACACAAAAATTCGCTTCCAACGAAATCACCCCAGAACACAAAAAATTCGCTTCCAACGAAATGACTCCAGAGAACAGAAAAAACGCTTCCAATGCAATGACCCCCTACTTCAAAAATTTGATTCCATGGAAATACCGGAAAACACAAAAAATTCTCTTCGAACGATATTACCCCAGAAGACAAAAAATTCTTTTCCAACGAAATCTCCTGAGAACACAAATATTCGCTTCCAACGAAATAACCCTAAAACAGAAAAATATCCTTTCAAAGAAATCACCCAAGAACACAAAAAATTCGCTTCCAACGAAATCACCACAGAACACAAAAAATTCCCTCGCAACGAAATCTCCTGAGAACACAAATATTCGCTTCCAACGAAATCACCCCAGAGCACAAAAAAATTTGCTTCCAATGAAATGACTCCAGAGCAAACAAAACACGCTTCCAATGAAATGACCCCAGAACACAAAAAATCCCCTTCCAACGAAATCACCCTAGAATATAAAACACTCGCTGCCTTCGAAATCACCACAGAAGACAAAAAATTCGCTTCCAACCAAATCACCCAAGAGCACAAAAAATTCCCTTCCAATGAAATCACCCTAGAACATAAAAAAATCGATTTCAACAAAATCACCCGAGAACACAAAAAATTTGCTTCCAACGAAATTACCCCAGAATACAAAAATTTGCTTGCAACGAAATCTCCCGAAAAACACATATATTCGCTTCCAACGAAATAAACTCAGAACACAAAAAATTTGCTTCCAACGAAGTGACTCCAGAGCACAAAAAACACGCTTCCAACGAAATGACCCGATATTTCAAAAATTTGCTTCCATCGAAATCACCCGAGAACACAAAAAATTCGGTTCCAATGAAATGACTCCAGAGCACAGAAAACACGCTTCCAACGAAATGACCCGGTATTTCAAAAATTTGCTTCCATCGAAATCACCCAAGAACACAAAAAATTCGCTTCCAACGAAATTACCCCAGAACACAAAAAATTCACTTCCAACGAAATCTCCTGATAACACAAATATTTGCTTCCAAAGAAATCATCCCAGGGCACAAAAAAATTCGCTTCCAACAAAATCATCCTAGAACACAAAAAATTCCCTTTCAACGAAATCACCCGAAAACACAAAAAATTCACGTCCAACGAAATTACTACAGAACAGAAAAAATTCGCTTCTATTGAAATCACCCCAAACACAAAAAATTCCCTTCCAAGAAAACCACCCTAGATCATAAAACACTCGCTTCCTTCGAAATCACCACAGAAGACAAACAATGCGCTTCCAACCAAATCACCTAAGAGCACAAAAAATTTGCTTCCAACAAAATCACCCTAGAACAAAAAAAATTCGCTTGCAACGAAATCTCCTGAGAACACAAATATTCGCTTCCAACGAAATCACCCCAGAACACAAAAAATTCGCTTCCAACAAAATGACTCCAGAGCACAGAAAACACGCTTCCAAGGAAATGACCCCCTACTTTAAAAATTTGCTTCCATCGAAAACACCGGAGAACACAAAAAAATCTCTTCCAACGATATTACCCCAGAAGACAAAAAATTCTTTTCCATCGAAATCTCCTGAGAACACAAATATTCGCTTCCAAAGATAACATCACAGAGTAGTAAAAAATCGCTTCCAAAGAAATCACCATAGAACACAAAAATTCCCTTTCAACGAAATCCCCCGAGAACACAAAAAATTTGCTTCCAAAGATGTGACTCCAGAGCACAGAAAGCATGCTTCCAATGAAATGACCCCTGAACACAAATAATTCGCCTCCAACGAAATCACCCTAAAACATAAAAAATTCGCTTCCATCGAAATCACCACAGAAGACAAAAAATTCGCTTCCAAACAAATCACGCCAGAGCACAAAAAATTCGCTTCGAACGAAATCACCCCAGAGCACAAAAAATTCGCTTCCAAGAAATGACTCCAGAGCACAGAAAACACGCTTCCAACGAAATGACCCCATATTTCAAAAATTTGCTTCCATTGAAATCACCCAAGAACACAAAAAATTCGCGTCCAAAGAAATTACCCCGGAACACAAAAAATTCGCTTCCAACGAAATCTCCTGATAACACAAATATCTTCCAAAGAAATCATCCCAGAGAACAAAAAAATTCGCTTTCAACAAAATCACCCTAGAACACAAAAAATTCGCTTTCATCGAAATCACCGGAGAACACTAAAAGTTCACTTCCAACAAAATTACCACAGAACAGAAAAAATTTGCTTCCATCGAAATCACCCCAGAACACAAAAAATTCGCTTCCAACGCAATCACGCTAGAACACAAAAAATGAGCTATAATCGAAATCACCTGAGAACACAAAAAATTCGCTTCCAAAAAAATCACCACAGAGCACAAAATATTCACTTCCAATGAAATGACTCCAAAGCACAGAAAACATGCTTCCAATGAAAGGACCCCAGAACACAAAAAATTCGCTTCGAACGAAGTTACCCCAGAACACAAAAATTCGCTTCCAACGAAATCACCCCAGAACACAAAAAATTCGCTTCCAACGAAATGACTCCAGAGCACAGAAAGCACGCTTCCAATGAAATGACCCCAGAACACAAAAAATTTGCTTCCAATGAAATCTCCTGATAACACAAATATTCGCTTCCAAAGAAATCATCCCAGAGAACAAAAAAATTCGCTTCTAACAAAATCACCCTAGAACACAAAAAAATCCCGTTCAACAAAATCACCCGAGAACAGAGAAAATTCACGTCCAATGAAATTACCACAGAACAGAAAAAATTTGCTTCCATCGAAATCACCCCAAAACACAAAAAATTCGCTTCCAATGAAATTACCACAGAACACAAAATATTCGCTTGCAAAGAAATCTCCTGAGAACACAAATATTCGCTTTCAACGAAATCACCCGAGAACACAAAAAATTCACTTCCAACGAAATGACTCCAGAGCACAGAAAACACGCTTCCAACGAAATGACCCTCTACTTCAAAAATTTGCTTCAATCGAAAAGATCGGAGATCACAAAAAATTCTCTTTCAACGATATTACCCCAGAAGACAATAAATTCTTTTCCAACGAAATCTCCTGAGAAGACAAATATTCGCTTCCAAAGATATCACCCCAGAGTACAAAAAATTTGCTTCCAACAAAATCACCCTAGAACACAAAAATTCCCTTTCAACGAAATCACCCGAGAACACAAAAAATTTGCTTCCATCGAAATCACCACAAAACACAAAAAATTCGCTTCCAACGCAATCACGCTAGAACATAAAAAATTAATTTAAACGAAATCACCAGAGAACACAAAAAATTCGCTTCCAACGGAATCACCACAGAGCAAAAAATATTCGCTTCCAATGAAATGACTCCATAGCACAGAAAACACGCTTCCAATGAAAGGACCCCAGAACACAAAAAATTCGCTTCCAACGAAATCACTCTAGAACATAAAAAATTTGCTTTCCAAGAAATCACCCGAGAACACAAAAAATTCGCTTCCCACAAAATTACCCCAGAACACATAAAATTCGCTTGCAAAGAAATTTTCTGAGAACACATATACTCGCTTCCAACCAAATCACCCCAG
Source organism: Meriones unguiculatus (assembly GCF_030254825.1). Classification (NCBI taxonomy): domain Eukaryota; kingdom Metazoa; phylum Chordata; class Mammalia; order Rodentia; family Muridae; genus Meriones; species Meriones unguiculatus. The sequence continues at coordinate 66,148,291 of NC_083353.1, forward strand.
AACACAAAAAATTCGCTTCCAAATAAATGACTCCAGAGCACAGAAAACACGCTTCCAACGAAATGACCCTCTACTTCAAAAATTTGCTTCCATTGAAAAGACCGGAAAACACAAAAACTTCTCTTCCAACGATATTACCCCAGAAGACAAAAAATTCTTTTCCAACGTAATCTCCTAAGAACACAAACATTTGATTACAAAGATATCATCCCAGAGCACAGAAAACACGCTTCCAAAGAAATGACCCCCTACTTCAAAAATTTGTTTCCATCGAGATCACCTGAAAACACAAAAAATTCTCTCTCAACGAAATAACCCCAGAAAAAAAAATTCGCTTGCAACGAAATCTCCTGAGAACACAAATATTGGCTTCCAACGAAATCACCCCAGAGCACAAAAAATTGGCTTCCAAAGAAATGACTCCAGAGCATAGAATACACGCTTCCATCGAAATGACCCCCTACTTCAAAAATTTGCTTCCATCGAAAAGACCGGAGAACACAAAAAATTCTCTTCCAACGATATTACCCTAGGAGACAAAAAATTATTTTCCAAAGAATTCTCCTGAGATAACAAATATTCGCTCTCAAAATTATCTTCCCAGAGCACAAAAAATTCACTTCCAACCAAATCACCATAGAACACAAAAATTCCCTTTCAATGAAATCACCCGAGAGCACAAAAAATTTGCTTCCAACGAAATCAACCCAGAACACAAAAAATTCGCTTGCAACGAAATCTCCCGAGAACACAAAAATTTGCTTCCAACGAAATCACCCCAGAGCACAAAAAATTTGCTTCCAACGAAATGACTCCAGAGCACAGAAAACATGCTTCCAACGAAATGACCCCCTACTTCAAAAATGTGCTTACATCGAAAAAACCGGTGAACACAAAAAATTCTATTCCAACGATATTACCCCAGAATAAATAAAATTCTTTTCCAACGAAATCTCCTGAGTACACAAATATTCGCGTTCAAAGATATCATCCCAGATACAAAAATTCGCTTCCAACAAAATTACCCTAGAACACAAAAATTCCCTTTCAACAAAATCACCCGAGAACACAAAAAATTCGCTTTCAACGAATTCATCCCAGAGCACAAAAAATTCGCTTCCAACGAAATGACTCCAGAGCACAGAAAGCACACTTCCAATGAAATGACCCCAGAACACAAAAAAATTCGCCTCCAACGAAATTAGCACAGAACCGAAAAAATTTGCTTCCATCGAAATCACCCGAGAACACAAAAAATTCGCTGCCAACGAAATCAACCCAGAACACAAAAAATTCACTTGCAACGAAATCTCCTGAGAACACAAAAATTCGCTTCCATCGAAATCACCACAGAGCACAAAAAATTCGCTTCCAACGATATTACCCCAGAAGACAAAAATTCTTTTCCAGCGAAATCTCCTGAGAACACAAATATTCGCTTCCAAAGTTATCATCCCCGAGCACAAAAAATTCGCTTCCAAAGAAATCACCCTAGAACACCAAAATTCCCTTTCAACGAAAACACCCGAAAACAAAAAAAATTAGCTTCCAAAGAAATTACCACAGAACAAAAAAAAATTGCTTCCATCGAAATCACCCGAGAACACAAAAAATTCGCTTCCAACGAAATCACGCTAGAACACAAAAAAATTCTCTTCCAACGAAATCACCCCAGAACGCAAAAAATTTCCTTCCAACGAAATGACTCCAAAGCACAGAAAACACGATTCCAACAAAATGACCCCCTACTTCAAAAATTTGCTTCCATCGAAAAGACCGGAGAACAAAAATATTCTCTTCAAATGATATTACCCCAGAATACAAAAAATTCTTTTCCAGCGAAATCTCCTGAGAACAGAAATATTCGCTTTCCAATATATCATCCCAGATCACAAAAAATTCGCTTCCAACGTAATCACCCAAGAACGAAAAAATTCCCTTTCAACGAAATCACCCTAGAACACAAAAATTTCCTTTCAAAGAAATCACCTGAGAACACAAAAATTTGCTTCCAAAGAAATCACCCCAGAGCACAAAAAATTCGCTTCCAACAAAATGACTCCAGAGCACAGAAAACACGCATCCAACGAAATGACCCCCTACTTCAAAAATTGGCTTCCATTTAAAAAAACCGGAGAACACAAAAAATTCTCTTCCAACGATATTACCCCAGAAAACAAAAAATTCTTTTCCAAGGAATTCTCCTGAGAACACAAATATTCACTTCCATATATATCATCCGAGAGCACAAAAAATTCGCTTCCAAAAAAATCACCCTAGAACACAAAAATTCCCTTTCAACAAAATCTCCCGAGAACAAAAAAAATTCGCTTCCAACGAAATCACCCAAGAACACAAAAAATTCACTTCCATCAAAATGACTCTACAGCACAGAAAACACGCTTCCAACAAAATGACCCCCTACTTCATAAATTTACTTCCATCGAAAAGACGAGAAAACACAAAAAATTCGTTTCCAACGATATTACCCCAGAACAAAAAAAATTCGCTTCCAACGAAATCTCCTGAGAACACAAATATTCGCTTCCAAAGATATCATCCCAGAGCACAAAACCTTCGCTTCCAACGAAATCATGCTAAAACAGAAAAATTAACTTTCAACGAAATCACCCTAGAACACAAAAATTTGCTTCTTACAAAATTACCCCAGAAGACAAAGAATTCGCTTCCAACAATATCACCCTAGAACACAAAAAATTTGCTTCCAACAAAATGACTCCAGAGCACAGAAAACACGCATCCAACGAAATGACTCCCTACTTCAAAAATTTGCTTCCGTCGAAAAAACCGGAGAACACAAAAAATTCTCTTACAACGATATAACATCAGAAGACAAAAAATTCTTTTCCAACGAAATCTCCTGAGAACACAAATATTCGCTTCCAAGGATATCATCCCAGAGCACCAAAAATTCACTTCCAACGAAATTACCCAAGAACACAAAAATTCCCTTTCAACAAAATCACCCGAGAACACAAAAAATTTGCTTCCAATGAAATCAGCCCAGAACACAAAATATTCGCTTGCAACAAACACAAATATTCACTTCCAAAGAAATCACCCCAGAGCACAAAAAATTCGCTTCCATCGAAATCACCCTAGAACACAAAAATTCCCTTTCAACGAAATCACCCAAGAACACAAAAAATTCACGTCCAACGAAATTACCAAAGAACAGAAAAAATTTCCTTCCATCGAAATCACCCCAGAACACAAAAAATTCGCTTCCAACGAAATCATGCTAGAACACAAAAAATTAGCTTTCAACGAAATCACCCGAGAACACAAAAAATTCGCATCCTACGAAATTAAACCAGTAGACAAAAAATTCACTTCCAAAGAAATCACCCCAGAACAGAAAAAATTCGCTTCCAACGAAATTACCCCCGAAGACAAAAATTTCTTTTCCAACGAAATCTCCTGAGAACACAAAATTCGCTTCCCAAGAAATCATCCCAGAGCACAAAAAATTCGCTTCCAACGAAATCACCCTATAACACAAAAATTCCCTTTCAACAAAATCACCCGAGAACACAAAAAATTTGCTTCCAACGAAATCACCCCCGAGTACAAAAAATTCGCTTCTAACAAAATGACTCCAGAGCACAGAAAACACGCTTCCAATGAAATCACCCCATACTTCAGAAAAATTCACTTCCAACTAAATTGCCCCAGAATACAAAAAATTCGATTCCAACGAAATCAACCAAGAACACAAAAAATTTGCTTCCATCGAAATCACCCGAGAACAGAAAAAATTTGCTTCTAACGAAATCACCCGGGAACACAAATATTAGCTTCCAATGAAATCACCCTAAAACCAAAAAATTATTTTCCAACGAAATCTCCTGAGAACACAAATATTCGCTTCCAAAGAAATCACCCCAGAGCACCAAAAATTCGCTTCCAAAGTAATTACCCTAAGGAAAAAAATTTCACTTTCAACGAAATCACCTGAGAACACAAAAAATTCATGTCCAATGAAATCAACACAGAACACAAAAAATTCGCATCCAAAGAAATCACTCAGAACACAAAAATTTCCCTTCCAACGAAATGACTCCAAAACACAGAAAACACGCTTCCAATGAAATCACCCCAGAGCACAAAAAATTCGCTTCCAATGAAATCAACCTAGAACACAAAAAATTTGCTTCTATCCAAATCACCTGAGAACAGAAAAAATTCGCTTCCAAAGAAAGTACCCCAGAATACAAAAAATTCGCTTCCATCGAAATTCCGGCAGAGCACAAAAAAAATTGCTTCCAAAGAAATCACCCTAGAACACAAAAAATTCGCTTCCAACAAAATCACCCCAGAACACAAAAAATTTTCTTCCAAGGAAATGACTCCAATGCAAAGAAAACATGCTTTCAACGAAATCACCCCATACTTCAAAAAAATCACTTTCAACAAAATTGCCCCAGAACACAAAAAATTCTCTTCCAACGAAATCAACCCAGAACACAAAATATTCGCTTCCATCAAAATCACCCCAGAACACAAAAAATTCGCTTCCATCGAAATCACCATAGGAAACAAAAAATTCGATTCCAAAGTAATTACCCCAGAACACAAAAATTGCTTCTATTGAAATTACCGCAGAACACAAAAAATTCACTTCCAAAGAAATCACCACAGAACACAAAAATTTTGCATCCAACGAAATGACTCCAGAGCACAGAAAACACGCTTCCAACAAAATGACCTACTACTTCAAAAACTTGCTTCCATCGAAAAAAAAGGAGAAAACAAAAAATTCTCTTCCAATGATATTACCCCAGAATACATAAAATTCTTTTCCAACGAAATCTCCTGAGTAAACAAATATTCGCTTTCAAAGATATCATCCCAGATACAAAAATTCGCTTCCAACAAAATTACCCCAGAACACAAAAAATTCGCTTGCAAAGAAATGTCCTGAGAAGACAAATATTCGCTTCCAAAGAAATCACCCCAGAGCACAAAAAATTCGCTTCCAACAAAATCACACCAAGCACAAAAAATTCGCTTTCAACGAAATCACCCCAGAACACAAAATATTCGCTTCCATCAAAATCACCCCAGAACACAAAAAATTCACTTCCACGAAATTACCCCAGAACACAAAAAATTCGCTCGAAAAGAAATGTCCTGAGAGGACAAATATTCGCTTCCAAAGAAATCACCCCAGAGCACAAAAAATTCGCTTCCAACAAAATCACACCAAGCACAAAAAATTTGCTTTCAACGAAATGAGCCCATACTTCAAAAATTTGCTTCCATCGAAATCACCTAAGAACACAAAAAATTCGCTTCCAACGAAATTACCCCAGAACACAAAAATTCGCTTCCAACGAAATCACCCCAGAACACAAAAAATTTGATTCCAAAGAAATGACTCCAGAGCACAGAAAACACGCTTCCAATGAAATAACCCCATACTTCAAAAAAATTCGCTTCCAACTAAATTGCCCCAGAACACAAAAAATTCGCTTCCAACGAAATCAACCCAGAACACAAAAACTTTGCTTCCATCGAAATCACCCGAGAACAGAAAAAATTCGTTTCTAACGGAATCACCAGCGAACACAAATATTAGCTTCCAATGAAATCATCCTAAAGCACAAAAAAATTCGCATCCAACGAATTTACCCTAAGGCAAAAAAAAATTCACTTTCAACGAAATCACCTGAGAACACAAAAAAATAACGTCCAACGAAATCAACCCAGAACACAAAAAATTCGCATCCAAAGAAATCACCCAGAACACAAAAATTTCGCTTCAAACGAAATGACTCCAAAACACAGAAAACACGCTTCCAATGAAATCACCCCAGAGCACAAAAAGTTCGCTTCAAACAAAATCAACCCAGAACACAAAAAATGTGCTTCTACCCAAATCACCCGAGAACAAAAAAAATTCGCTTCCAAAGAAATTACCCCAGAACGGAAAATTTTTACTTCCATCGAAATCCCCCAGAACACAAAAAAATTCGCTTCCAACGAAATTCCCGCAGAGCACAAAAAAATTGCTTCCAAAGAAATCACCCTAGAACACAAAAAATTCGCTTCCAACAAAATCACCCCAGAACACAAAAAATTTGCTTCCAAGGAAATGACTCCAATACACAGAAAACATGCTTCCAACGAAATCACCCCATACTTCAAAAAAAAAATCACTTTCAACAAAATTGCCCCAGAACACAAAAAATTTTCTTCCAACGAAATCAACCCAGAACACAAAATATTCGCTTCCATCAAAATCACCCCAGAACACAAAAAATTCGTTTCCATCGAAATCGACCCAGAAAACAAAAAATTCGATTCCAAAGTAATTACCCCAGAACACAAAAATTGCTTCTATTGAAATTACCCCAGAACACAAAAAATTTGCTTCCAAAGAAATCACCACAGAACACAAAAATTTTGCATCCAACGAAATGACTCCAGAGCACAGAAAACACGCTTCCAACAAAATGACCTACTACTTCAAAAACTTGCTTCCATCGAAAAAAAAGGAGAAAACAAAAAATTCTCTTCCAACGATATTAGACCAGAAGACAAAAAATTCACTTCCAACTAAATCTCCTGAGAACACAAATATTCGCTTCCAAAAATATCATCCCAGAGCACAAAAAATTCGCTTCCAACGAAATCACCCTAGAACGCAAAAATTCCCTTTCAACGAAATCACCCGAGAACACAAAAAAATTGCTACCAACGAAATCACCGCAGAGCACAAAAAATTCGCTTCCAATGAAATGGCTCCAGAGCACAGAAAACACGCTTCCAACGAAATGACCCCCTACTTCAAAAATGTGCTTCCATCGAAAAAACCGGAGAACACAAAAAAGTCGCTTGCAATGAAATTGCCCCAGAAAAAATAATTCGCTCGTAACGAAATCTTCTGAGAACACAAATATTCGCTTCCAACTAAATCTCCACAGATCACAAAAAATTCGCTTCCAACGAAACCAACCCAGAGCACAAAAAATTCGCTTCCAACGAAAAGACTCCAGAGCACAGAAAACATGCTTCCAACGAAATGACCACCTACTTCAAAAATTTACTCCCATTGAAAAAAACGGAGAACACAAAAGTTCTCTTCCAACTATATTACCCCAGAACACAAAAAATTCACTTGCAATGAAATCTCCTGAGAACACAAATATTCGCTTCCAACGAAATCACCGCAGAGCACAAAAAATTCGCTTCCAACGAAATGACTCCAGAGCACCGAAAACACGCTTCCAATGAAATGACCCCCTATTTCAAAAATTTGCTTCCATCGAAAAGACCGTAGTACACAAAAAATTCTCTTTTAAAGATATTACCCCAGAAGACAAAAAAATCTTTTCCAAGGAAATCTCCTGAGAACACCAATATTCACTTCCAAAGATATCATCCCAGATCAGAAAAAAATTGCTTCCAATTAAATCACCCTAGAACACAAAAATTCCCTTTCAACGAAATCACCCGAGAACACAAAAAATTCGCTTCCAACGAAATCACCACAGAGCACAAAAATTTCGCTTCCAAAGAAATGACTCCAGGGCACAGAAAACATGATTCCAACGAAATGACCCCATATTTCAAAAATTCGCTTCCATCGAAATCCCCAGAGAACACAAAAAATTCGCTTCCAACGAAATCACCCCAACACACAAAAAAATTACTTCCAAAGAAATCAACCCAGAACATGAAAAATTTGCTTCTATCGAAATTACCCGAGAACAGAAAAAAAAATCGCTTAGAACAAAAATACCCCAGAACATAAAAAATTAGCTTCCAACGAAATCACCAGGGAACACAAATATTTGCTTCCAACGAAATCACCCAGGAACATAAAAAATTCGCTTCCATCGAAATCACCCGAGAACACAAAAAAATTCGCTTCCAACGAAAATACCCCAGAACACAAGAAATTCGCTTCCAATGAAATCACCCCAAAGGACAAAAAATTCGCTTCCAACGAAATGTCCCTATACTTCAAAAATTTGCTTCCATCGAAATTACCTGAGAAGACAAAAAATTCGCTTGCAAAGAAATCTCCTGAGAAGACAAATATTCGCTTCCAAAGAAATCACCCCAGAGCACAAAAAATTCGCTTCCAACGAAATCACCCCAAGCACAAAAAATTAGTTTTCAACGAAATGATTCCATACTTGAAATATTTGCTTCCATCGAAAAAACCGGAGAAAACAAAAATTTGATTCCAACGAAATTACCCAAGAACACAAAATTTCGCTTGCAACTAAATCTCCTGAGAACACAAATATTCGCTCCCAAAGAAAACATTACAGATCACAAAAAATTCATTTCCAACGAAATCACCCTAGAACACAAAAAATTCCCTTTCAACGAAATCACCCAAGAACACAAAATATTCGCTTCCAACAAAATCACCACATAGCACAAATAATTCGCTTTCAACAAAATGACTCCAGAGCACAGAAAAAACGCTTCCAATGAAATGACCCCAGAACACAAAAAATTCGCCTCCAACGAAATCACCCTAGAACATAAAAAATTCACTTCCATCGAAATCACCACAGAAGACAAAAAATTCGCTTCTAACCAAATCACCCCAGAGCACAAAAAATTCGCTTCGAATGAAATCACCCTAGAACATAAAAAATTCCCTTTCAACGAAATCACCCGAGAACACAAAAAATTCACGTCCAACGAAATTACCACAGAACAGAAAAAACTAGCTCCCATCGAAATCACCCCAGAACACAAAAAATTCGCTTCCAACGAAATCACGCTAGAACACAAAAAATTAGCTTTTAAGGAAATCACCTGAGAACACAAAAAATTCGCTTCCAACGAAATCATACCAGAGCACTAAAAATTCGCTTCCAACGAACTGACTCCGGAGCACAGAAAACACGTTTCGAACGAAATGATACCATACTTCAAAAATTTGCTTCCATCGAAATCACCTGAGAATACAAAATATTCTCTTCCAACGAAATTACCCCAGAACACAAAAAAATTCGCTTCCAAAGAAATCAACCCAGAACACAAAAAATTCACTTCCAACGAAATCACCCCAGAACACAAAAAATTTGGTTCCAATGAAATGACTGCAGAGCACTGAAAACACGCTTCCAATGAAAGGACCCCAGAAGACAAAAAAATTCACTTGCAAAGAAATCACCATAGAACATAAAAAATTCGCTTTCAACGAAATCACCCGAGAACATAAAAAATTCGCTTCCAACGAAATTACCCCAGAACACAAAAAATTCGCTTGCAACGAAATCTCCTGAGAACACAAATATTCGCTTCAAACGAAATCACCGCGGAGCACAAAAAATTCGTTTCCAAAGAAATGACTCCAGAGCACAGAAAACATGCTTCCAACGAAATGACCCCCTACTTCAAAAATTTGCATCCATCGAAAAAACCCGAGAACACAAAAAATTCGCTTCCAACCATATTACCCAAGAAGACAAAATATTCTTTTCCAACGAAATCTCCTGAGAACACAAATATTCTCTTCCAAAGATATCATCACAGAGCACAAAATTTCGCTCCCAACGAAATCACCCTAGAACAAAAAAAATCCCTTCCAAAGAAATCACCCCAGAGCAGAAAAAATTTGCTTCCAACGAAATGACTCCAAAGCACAGAAAACACGCTTCCAAAAAAATGAATCCAGAACATAAAAATTATTCCAACGAAATCACCCTAGTACATAAAAAATTCGCTTCCATGGAAATCACCACAGAAAACAAAAAATTCGTTTCCAATGAAATCACCCCAGAGCACAAAGAATTCGCTTCCAACGAAATAAATCCAGAGCACAGAAAACAAGCTTCAAATGAAATTACCCCAGAACACAAAAAATTCGCTTCCAACGAAATCACCATAGAACATAAAAAATTCGCTTCCTTTGAAATCACCACAGAAGATAATAAATCGCTTCCAACCAAATCACCCCAGAGCTCAAAAAATTCGCTTTTACGAAATTACCCTAGAACATAAAAAATTCGCTTTCAACGAAATCACCCGAGAACACAAAATATTCGCTTCCAACGAAATCACCCCAGAGCACAAAAAATTTGCTGCCAACGAAATGACTCCAGAGCACAGAAAACACGCTTCCAACGAAATGACCCCATACTTCAAAAATTTGCTTCCATCGAAATCACCCAAAAACACAAAAAATTCGCTTCCAACGAAATTACCCCAGAACACAAAGAATTCGCTTGCAACGAAATCTTCTGAGCACACATATATTCGCTTCCACAGAAATCATCACAGAGCACCAAAAAATTCGCTTCCAACGAAATCACCCGAGAACACAAAAAATTCCCTTTCAACGAAATCACCTAAGAACACAAATAATTCGCTTGCAATGAAATCTCCTAAGAACACAAATATTCGCTTCAAACGAATTCACCCCAGAGCAAAAAAAATTCCCTTCCAACGAAATTACTCCAGAGCACAGAAAACATGCTTCAAAAGAAATGACCCCATACTTCAAAAATTTACTTCCATCCAAAAAACCGGAGAACACAAAAAATTCTCTTGCAACGAAATCTTCTGAGAACACAAATATTCGCTGCCAACGAAATCACCCGAGAACACAAAAAATTTGCTTGCAACGAAATCTCCTGAGAAGAAAATATTCGCTTCCAACGAAATCACCGCAGAGCACAAAAAATTCGCTTCCAAAGAAATGACTCCAGAGCACAGAAAACACGCGTCCAACGAAATGACCCTCTACTTCAAAAATTTGCTTCCATCGAAAAGACCGTAGTACACAAAAAATTCTCTTTTATAGATATTACCCCAGAAGACAAAAAAATCTTTTCCAAGGAAATCTCCTGAGAACACCAATATTCACTTCCAAAGATATCATCACAGATCAGAAAAAATTGCTTCCAATTAAATCACCCTAGAACACAAAAATTCCCTTTCTACGAAATCACCCGAGAACACAAAAAATTCGCTTCCAACGAAATCACCACAGAGCAAAAAAATTCGCTTCCAAAGAAAAGACTCCAGAGCACAGAAAATATGATTCCAATGAAATGACCCCATATTTCAAAAATACGCTTCCATCGAAATCCCCAGAGAACACAAAAAATTCGCTTCCAACGAAATCACCGCAGAGCACAAAAAATTCGCTTCCAACCAAATGACTCCAGAGCACAGAAAAGAAGCTTCAAATGAAATTACCCCAGAACACAAAAAATTCGCTTCCAACGAAATCACCCTAGAACATAAAAAATTCGCTTCCATCGAAATCAACACAGAAGACAAAAAATTCACTTCCAACCAAATTACCCAGAGCTCAAAAAATTCGCTTTTACGAAATTACCCTAGAACATAAAAAATTCGCTTTCAACGAAATCACCCGAGAACACAAAATATTCGCTTCCAAAGAAATCACCGCAGAGCCCAAAAAATTAGCTGCCAACGAAAAGTCTTCAGAGTACAGAAAACACGCTTCCAAAGAAATGATCCCATACTTCAAAAATTTCCTTCCATCGAAATCACCCAAGAACACCAAAAATTCGCTTCAAACGAAATTACCCCAGAACACAAAAAATATGCTTCCAACGACATGAACCCATAACACAAAAAATTTGCTTACATCGAAATCACCCGAGAACAGAAAAAATTCGCTTCCAAAGAAATTACGCCAGACCACCAAAAATTCGCATCCAATGAAATCACACGAGAACAAAAATATTAGCTTCCAACGAAATCACGCTACAACATAAAAAAATCGCTTCCATCGAAATCACCCGAGAAAACAAAAAAATTCGCTTCCAACGAAATTACCTCAGAACAGAAGAAATTCCCTTCCAATGAAATGGCTCCAGAGTATAGAAAACACGCTTCCAATGAAATGACCCCCTACTTCAAAAATTTGCTTCCATCGAAAAAACCAGAGAACACAAAAAATTCGCTTCCAACGAAATCACCCTAGAACACAAAAAATTCGCTTCCAATAAAATCACCCCAGAACACAAAAAATTCGCTTCCAAAGAAATCACCACAGAGCACAAAAAATTCGCTTTCAACGAAATCACCCTAAAGCAAAAAAATTCACTTTCAACGAAATCATCCAAGAACACAAAAAATTCACATACAACGAAATTACCCGAGAATTGAAAAAATTTACTTCCAACCAAATCAACCTAGAGCACAAAAAATTCCCTTCCAACAAAATCACCCGAGAACACAAATACTGGCTTCCCACGAAATTACCCCAGAAAGGAAAAAGTTTGCTTCCATCGAAATCACCCCAGAACACAAAAAAATCGCTTCCAACGAAATCACCCCAACACACAAAAAATTTACTTCCAAAGAAATCAACCCAGAACACGAAAAATTTGCTTCTATTGAAATCACCCGAGAACAGAAAAAAATTCGCTTCCAACAAAAATACCCCAGAACATGAAAAATTAGCTTCCAACGAAATCACCAGGGAACACAAATATTTGCATCCAACGAAATCACCCAGGAACATAAAAAATTCGCTTCCAACGAAATGTCCCTATACTTCAAAAATTTGCTTCCATCGAAATTACCTGAGAACACAGAAAATTCGCTTCCAACGAAATTACCCCAGGACACAAAAAATTCGCTTGCAAAGAAATCTCCTGAGAAGACAAATATTCGCTTCCAACGAAATCACCCCAAGCACAAAAAATTCGCTTTCAATGAAATGAGCCCATACTTGAAAAATTTGCTTCATCGAAATCACCCGAGAACACAAAAAATTCGCTTCCAAAGAAATTACCCCAGAACACAAAAATTCGCTTCCAAGGAAATCACCCCAGAACACAAAAAATTTGCTTCCAAAGAAATGACTCCAGAGCACAGAAAACATGCTTCCAATGAAATCACCCCATACTTCAGAAAAATTCACTTCCAACTAAATTGCCCCAGAACACAAAAAATTCGCTTCCAACGAAATCAACCCAGAACACAAAAAATTTGCTTCCATCGAAATCACCCGAGAACAGAAAAAAATTCGCTTCTAACGAAATCACCCGGGAACACAAATATTAGCTTCCAATGAAATCACCCTAAAATCAAAAAATTCTTTTCCAACGAAATCTCCTGAGAACACAAATATTCGCTTCCAAAGAAATCACCCCAGAGCACCAAAAATTCACTTCCAACGAAATAACCCTAAGGAAAAAAAATTTCACTTTCAACGAAATCACCTGAGAACACAAAAAATTCGTGTCCAATGAAATCAACCCAGAACACAAAAAATTCGCATCCAAAGAAAACACTCAGAACACAAAAATTTCCCTTCCAACGAAATGACTCCAAAACACAGAAAACACGCTTCCAATGAAATCACCCCAGAGCACAAAAAATTCGCTTCCAACGAAATCAACCTAGAACACAAAAATTTGCTTCTATCCAAATCACCTGAGAACAGAAAAAATGCGCTTCCAAAGAAATTACCCCAGAATACAAAATATTCGCTTCCATAGAAATCCCCGCAGAGCACAAAAGAAATTGCTTCCAAAGAAATCACCCTAGAACACAAAAAATTCGCTTCCAACAAAATCACCCCAGAACACAAAAAATTTGCTTCCAAAGAAATGACTCCAATGCACAGAAAATACGCTTCCAACAAAATCACCCCATAATTAAAAAAAATTCGCTTTCAAAAAATTGCCCCAGAACACAAAAAATTATCTTCCAACGAAATCAACCCAGAACACAAAATATTCGCTTCCATCAAAATCACCCCAGAACACAAAAAATTCACTTCCACGAAATTACCCCAGAACACAAAAAATTCGCTTGCAAAGAAATGTCCTGAGAAGACAAATATTCGCTTCCAAAGAAATCACCCCAGAGCACAAAAAATTCGCTTCCAACAAAATCACACCAAGCACAAAAAATTCGCTTTCAACGAAATGAGCCCATACTTCAAAAATTTGCTTCCATCGAAATCACCTAAGAACACAAAAAATTCGCTTCCAACGAAATCACCCCAGAACACAAAAAATTTGATTCCAAAGAAATGATTCCAGAGCACAGAAAACACGCTTCCAATGAAATCACCCCATACTTCAAAAAAATTTGCTTCCAACTAAATTGCCCCAGAACACAAAAAATTCGCTTCCAACGAAATCAACCCAGAACACAAAAAATTTGCTTCCATCGAAATCACCCGAGAACAGAAAAAATTTTTTTCTAACGAAATCACCCGGGAACACAAATATTAGCTTCCAATGAAATCATCCTAAAGCACAAAAAATTTGCTTCCAACGAAATCTCCTGAGAAAACAAATATTCCCTTCCAAAGAAATCAACCCAGAGCACAAAAAATTCGCTTCCAACGAATTTACCCAAGGCAAAAAAAAAATTCACTTTCAACGAAATCACCTGAGAACACAAAAAATTCGCGTCCAACGAAATCAACCCAGAACACAAAAAATTCGCATCCAAAGAAATCACACAGAACATAAATATTTCCCTTCCAACGAAATGACTCCTAACACAGAAAACACGCTTCCAATGAAATCACCCAAGAGCACAAAAAATTCGCTTCCAACAAAATCAACCCAGAACACAAAAAATGTGCTTCTACCCAAATCACCCGAGAACAGAAAAAATTCGCTTCCAAAGAAATTACCCCAGAATAGATAAATTTACTTCCACCCAAATCAAGCCAGAGCACGAAAAATTCCCTTCCAAAAAAATCACCCGAGAACACAAATATTGGCTTCCAACGAAATTACCCCAGAATGGAAAATTTTTACTTCCATCGAAATCCCCCAGAACACAAAAAATTCGCTTCCAACGAAATTCCCGCAGAGCACAAAATATTGCTTCCAAAGAAATCACCCTAGAACACAAAAAATTCGCTTCCAACAAAATCACCCCAGAACACAAAAAATTTGCTTCCAAGGAAATGACTCCAATGCACAGAAAACATGCTTACAAAGAAATCACCCCAAAACACAAAAAATTTGCTTCCAACGTACTTAACCCAGAACACAAAAAATTTGCTTCCAACGACATCTACCCAGAACACAAGAAATTCGGGACCACCGAAATCACCCGAGAACACAAAAAAATTCGCTTCCAATGAAATTACCCATACTTCAAAAATTTGCTTCCATCGAAATCACCTTAAAACACAAAAAAATAGCTTCCAACTAAAATACCCCAAAACACAAGAAATTCGCTTCCAACGAAATCACCCCAAAGCACAAAAAATTCGCTTCCAACGAAATTACCACAGAACACAAAAAAATTCGCTTCCAAAGAAATCACCCCAGAACACAAAAAATTCGCTTCCAAAGAAACGACTCCAGAGCACAGAAAACACGCTACAAACGAAATGACCCCCTACTTCAAAAATTTGCTTCCATCGAAAAAACCGGAGAACACAAAAAATTCTCTTCCAACGATATTACCCCAGAAGACAAAAAATTCTTTTACAACGAAATCTCCTGAGAACACAAATATTCGCTTCCAAAAATATCATCCCAGAGCACAAAATATTCGCTTCCAACGAAATCACCCTAGAACGCAAAAATTCCCTTTCAACGAAATCACGCGAGAACACAAAAAATTCGCTTCCAACGAAATCACCCCAGAGCACAAAAAATTCGCTTCCAACGAAGTGACTCCAGAGCACAGAAAACACGCTTCCAACGAAATGACCCCGTATTTCAAAAATTTGCTTCCATCGAAAAAACCGGAGAACACAAAAAATTCTCTTCCAACGATATTACCCCAGAAGACAAAAAATTCGCTTCCAATGAAATCACCTGGGAACACAAATATTCGCTTTCAACGAAATCACCAGAGAACACAAAAAATTTGCTTCCATAGAAATCACCCCAGAGCACAAAAAATTGGCTTCCAACAAATGACTCCAGAAAATGAAAACACGCTTCCAACGAAATGACCCCCTACTTCAAAAATTTGCTTCAATTGAAAAAACCAGAGAACACAAAAAATTCGCTTCCAACAAAATCACCCCAGAGCACAAAAAATTTGCTTCCAAAGAAATGACTCCAGAGCACAGAAAACACGCTTCCAACTAAAGCCCTCCTGAGCACAAAAAATTTGCTTCCAACAAAATCACCCTAGAACATAAAAAATTCGCTTTCAACGAAATCACACGAGAACACAAAAAATTCGCTTCCAAAGAAATGACTCCAGAGCACAGAAAACACGCTTCCAATGAAATGACCCCAGAAAACAAAAATTTCACTTCCAACGAAATCACCCTAGAACATAAAAAATTCGCTTCCATCGAAATTACCCCAGAATAGAAAAAAATTACTTCCAACCAAATCAACCCAGAGCACAAAAAATTCCCTTCCAACAAAATCACCCAGGAACACAAATATTGGCTTCCAACGAAATTACCCCAGAACTGAAAAAAATTGCTTCCATCGAAATCACCCAAGAACACAAAACTTTGCTCCCAAAGAAATCACCGCAGAACACAAAAATTTCGCTTCCAACGAAATGACTCCAGAACACAGAAAAAACGCTACCAAAGAAATCACCCGAAAACACAAAAAATTCGTTTCCAACGAAATCATCCTAGAACACAAAAAATTCGCATCCAATGAAATGACTCCAGAGCACAGAAAACACGGTTCCAATGAAATGACCCCAGAAAACAAAAATTTCGCTTCCATCGAAATCACCGCAAAAGACAAAAATTCACATCCAATAAAAAGACTCCAGAGCACAGAAAACACGCTTCCAACGAAATGACCCCCTATTTCAAAAATTTGCTTCATTCGAAAAAACCGGAGACACAAAGAATTCGCCTCCAACGAAATCACCCAAGAACACAAAAAAATCGTTTCCAACAAAATCACCCCAGAACAAAATTTTTTTCTTTCAACGAAATCACCCCAGAGCTCAAAAAATTCGATTACAACAAAATTACCCCAGAACACAAGATATACTCTTCGAAAAAAATCGACCCAGAGCACAAAAAATTCGTTTCCAACGAAATCACCCTGGAACACAAAAAATTGGCTTTCTACAAAATCACCCGAGAACACAAAAAATTTGCTTCCAATGAAATTACCCCAGAACACAAAAAATTGGCTTTCTACAAAATCACCCGAGAACACAAAAAATTTGCTTCCAACGAAATCACCCCAGAGCACAAAAAATTTGCTTCCAACGAAATGACTCCATAGCTAGAAAACACGCTTCGAACGAAATGACCCCCTACTTCACACATTTGCTTCCATCAAAATCACCCGAGAACACAAAAAATTCGCTTCCAACGAAATCACCCCAGAACATAAAACATTTGCTTCCAACGAAATGACTCCTGAGCACAGAAAACACGCTTCTAACGAAATCACCCCATACTTAAAAATATTCTCGTCCAACGAAATTATCCCAGAGCAGAAAACATTTGCTTCCAACGAAATCACCCCAAAGCACAAAAAATTCGCTTCCAACAAAATCACCCTAAAGCACAAAAAATTTGATATCAACGAAATCATCCTAGAACACAAAAAATTCCCTTTCAACAAAATTACCCCAGGAGAGAAAAAATTTGCTTCTATCGTAGTCACCACAGAGCACGAAATATTCATTCCCAATGTTATCACACCAGAACACAAAAAATTAGATTCCAACGAAATTAACCCTGAAGAGAAAAAATTCGCTTCAAACAAAATCACCAGACAGCCCAAAAAATTCGCTTCCAACTAAATACCCAAGAACACAAAAAATTCGCTTCCAACGATATTACCCCAGAAGAAAAAAAATTCGCTTCCAACGAAATCTCCTGAGAACACAAATATTCGCTTCCAAAGAAATCACCCTTAGCACAAAAAATTCGCTTCCAACGAAATCACCCTAGAACACAAAAAATTCTCTTTCAACGAAAACACCCGAGAACAAAAAAAGTTCGCTTCCAACGAAATCACCACAGAGCACAAAAAATTAGCTTCCAACGAAATGACTCCAGAGCACAGAAAACACGCTTCCAAAGAAATGACCCCAGCACACAAAAAATTCACTGCCAACAAAATCACCTCGAACACAAAAAATTCGCTTTCAACGAAATCACCCGAGAAAAAAAAATTCACTTCCAACGTAATCACCACAGAGCACAAAAAATTCGCTTCCCGTAAAATGACCCTATAACATAAAAAATTCGCTTCAATCGAAATCACCAGAGAAGACAAAATATGCGCTTCCAACCAAATACCCCAGAGCACAAAAAAATTGCTTACAACGAAATCACCCTGGAACATAAAAACTTCGCTTTAAACAAAATGAACAGGGGATACAAAAAATTCGCTTCCAACGAAATCACCCCAGAGCACAAAAAGTTCTCTTCCAACGAAATGACCCCCTATGTCAAAAATTTTCTTCCAGCGAAAAACAGTAGAACACAAAAAATTCGCTTCCTACGAAATTACCCAAGAAAACAAAAAATTCGCTTGCAACCAAATCTTCGGAGAACACAAATATTCGCTTCCAAAGAAATCACACTAGCGCACAAAAAATTTGCTTACAACGAAGTGACTCCAGAGCACAGAAAACACGCTTGCAAAGAAATGACCCCATACTTCAAAAATTTGTTTCCATCGAAATCACCTGAAAACATAAAAAATTCGCATCCAAAGAAATGACCTCAGACTTCAAAAATTTTCTTCCATCGAAAAGACCAGAGAACACATAAAATTCGCTTCCAACGAAATTACCCCTGAACACAAAAAATTCACTTCTAAAGAAATCTATTGAGAATACAAATATTGGCTTCCAAAGAAATCATCCCAGAGCACAAAAAATTTGCTTCCAAAGAAATCACGCCAGAGTACAAAAATTCCCTTCCTACAAAATCACCAGAGAACACAAATATTGGCTTCCATTGAAATCACCCCAGAACACAAAAATTTCGCTTCCACCGAAATGACTCCAGAGCACAGAAAACACGCTTCCATCGAAAAACTGGAGAACATAAAAAATTCGCTTCCACCGAAATTACCCCAGAACACAAAAAATTCTCTTGCAACAAAATTTTCTGAGAACACAAATATTCACTTCCAATGAAATCACCCCAAAACAAAAAAATTCGCTTCCAACGAAATGACTCCAGAGCACAGAAAACACGCTTCCAACAAAATGACCCC
Organism: Meriones unguiculatus; assembly: GCF_030254825.1. Lineage (NCBI taxonomy): Eukaryota > Metazoa > Chordata > Mammalia > Rodentia > Muridae > Meriones > Meriones unguiculatus. Next base: position 66,167,424 of record NC_083353.1, read on the forward strand.
CTACTTCAAAAATTCGCTTCCATCGAAAAAACTGGATAACACAAAAATACGCTTCCAAAGAAATTACCCCAGAACACAAAAAATTTGCTTGGAAGGAAATCTCCTGAGAACACAAATATTCGCTTCCAAAGAAATCACCCCAGAGCACAAAAAATTCGCTTGCAACGCAATCTTCTGAGAACACATATATTCGCTTCCAAAGAAATCACCCCAGAACACAAAAAATTCGCTTCCAATGAAATGACTCAAGATCACAGAAAACACGCTTCCAACGAAACGACCCCCTAATTCAAAAATTTGCTTCCATCGAAAAAACCGGAGAACATAAAAAATTCGCTTCCAAAGAAATGACTCCAGAGCACAGAAAACACGCTTCCAATGAAATGACCCCAGAAAACGAAAATTAAACTTCCAACGAAATCACCCTAGAACACAAAAAATTCGCATCCAACGAAATGTCTCCAGAGCACAGAAAGCACGCTTCCAATGAAATGACCCCAGAAAACAAAAATTTCGCTTCCATCGTAATCACCGCAAAACACAAAAATTCACATCCAACGAAAAGACTCCAGAGCACAGAAAATATGCTTTCAACGAAATGACGCCCTATTTCAAAAATTTGCTTCATTCAAAAAAACCGGAGACACAAAGAATTCGCCTCCAACGAAATCACCCCAGAACACAAAATATTTGCTTCCAAAAAATTACTCTAGAGAACAGAAAACACCCTACCTACGAAAGAAACCCATACTTCAAAAAAATTCGCTTCCAACAAAATCACCCCAGAACAAAATCTTTTCCTTTCAACGAGATCACCCCAGAGCACAAAAAATTCAATTACAACGAAATTACCCCAGAACACAAGAAACACTCTTCCAACAAAATCACCCCAGAGCACAAAAAATTCGTTTCCAACGAAATTACCCCAGAACACAAAAAATTCGCTTCCAACGAAATCACCCCAGAGCACAAAAAATTTGCTTCCAACGAAATGACTCCATAGCTAGAAAACACGCTTCGAACAAAATGACCCCCTACTTCAAACATTTGCTTCCATCGAAATCACCCGAGAACACAAAAAATTCGCTTCCAATGAAATCTCCCCAGAACATAAAACATTCGCTTCCAACGAAATGACTCCTGAGCACAGAAAACACGCTTCTAACGAAATCACCCCATACTTAAAAATATTCTCGTCCAACGAAATTATCCCAGAGCAGAAAACATTTGCTTCCAACGAAATCACCCCAGAGTACAAAAAATTCGCTTGCAACGAAATCACCCTAAAGCACAAAAAATTCGATATCAACGAAATTACCCCAGGATAGAAAAAATTTGCTTCTATCGTAGTCACCACAGAGCACGAAATATTCATTCCCAATGTAATCACACCAGAGCACAAAAAATTCACTTCCAACGAAATCATGCTAGAACACAAAAAATTAGCTTTTTCAACGAAATCACCCGAGCACACAAAAAATTCGCTTCCAATGAAATCACCCCAGAGCACAAAAAATTCGCTTGCAATGAAATCTCCTGAGAACATAAATGTTCGCTTCCAACAAAAGGACTCCAGAGCACAGAAAACACGCTTCCAACGAAATCACCCCAAAACACAAAACATTGTCTTCTAACGGAATTACATCAGAACACAAACATTCGCTTCCAAAGATATCATCCCAGAGCACAAAACATTCGCTTCCAACGAAATTACCCCAGAACACAAAAAATTCTTTTCAACGAAATCTCCTGAGAACACAAATATTCGCTTTCAAGGAAATCATCCCAGAGCACAAAAAAATTCGCTTTCTACGAAATCAACCTAGAACACAAAAAATTCCCTTTCAACGAAATCATCTGATAACACAAAAAATTCATGTCCAGCGAAATTATCACAGAACAGAAAAAATTCTCTTCCAACGAAAATTAGCTTTCAATGAAATCACCCCAGAGCACAAAAAATTCCCTTCGAACGAAATGACTCCATCGAAAAACCGGAGAACATAAAAAATTCGCTTCCCACGAAATTACCCCAGAACACAAAAAATTCGCTTGCAACGAAATCTTCTGAGAACACATATATTTGCTTCCAACGAAATCACCCCAGAACATAAAAAATTCGCTTCCAATAAAATGACTCCAGCGCACAGAAAACACGCTTCCAACGAAATGACCCCCTAATTCCAAAATTTGCTTCCATCGAAAAAACCGGAGAACATAAAAAATTCGCTTCCAACGAAATGACTCCAGAGCACAGAAAACACGCTTCCAATGAAATGACCCCAGAAAACAAAAATTTCGCTTCCAACGAAATCACCCTAGCACATAAAAAATTCGCTTCCATTGAAATTACCGCAAAACACAAAAATTCACCTCCAATGAAAAGACTCCAAAGCACAGAAAACACGCTTCCAACGAAATGACCGCCTACTTGAAAAATTTTCTTCCATCGAAACAACCAGCGAACACAAAAAATTAGCTTCCAATGAAATTACACCAAAACACAGAAAATTAGCTTGCAACGAAATCTCCTGAGAACACAAATATTCGCTTCCGACGAAAACCGAAGAACACAAAAAAATTCGCATCCAAAAAAATTAACCCAGAATAGAAAAAATTACTTCCAACCGAATCAACCCAGAGCACAAAAAATTCCCTTCCAACAAAATCACCCAAGGATACAAATATTGGCTTCCAACGAAATTACCCCAGAACTGAATAAAATCACCTGAGTACGCATATATTTGCTAACAACGAAATTACCCCAGAACAGAAAAAATTTGCTTCCATCGAAATCACCCCAGAACACAAAAATTTCGCTTCCATCGAAATCACCCCAGAACACAAAACTTTGCTTCCAAAGAAATCACCCCAGAACACAAAAATTCGCTTCCAACAAAATCACCCCAGAACACAAAAAATTTGCTCCCAAAGAAATCACCGCAGAACACAAAAATTCGCTTCCAACGAAATGACTCCAGAACACAGAAAAAACGCTACCAACGGAATCACTCGAGAACACAAATAATTCGCTTCCAACGAAATCATCCTAGAACACAAAAAATTCGCATCCAACGAAATGACTCCAGAGCACAGAAAACACACTTCCAATGAAATGACCCCAGAAAACAAATATTTCGCTTCCATCGAAATAACCGCAAAACACAAAAATTCACATCGAACGAAAAGACTCCAGAACACAGAAAAAACGCTACCAACGAACTCACCCGAGAACACAAAAAATTTGCTTCCAACGAAATCATCCTAGAACACAAAAAATTCGCATCCAACGAAATGACTCCAGAGCACAGAAAACACGCTTCCAGTGAAAGGACCCTAGAAAACAAAAATTTCGCTTCCATCGAAATCACCGAAAAACACAAAAATTCACGTCCAACGAAAAGACTCCAGAGCACGTAAAAAAACACGCTTCCAACGAAATGACCCCCTATTTCAAAAATTTGCTTCATTCGAAAAAACCGGAGACACAAAGAATTCGCCTTCCACGAAATCACCCCAGAACACAAAAAATTCGCTTCCAACGATATTACCCCAGAAGAAAAAAAATTTGCTTCCAACGAAATCTCCTAAGAACACAAATATTCGCTTCCAAAGAAATCACCCTTAGCACAAAAAATTTGCTTCCAAAGAAATCACCCCAGAGTACAAAAATTCCCTTCCAACAAAATCACCCAAGAACACAAATATTGGCTTCCAACGAAATCACCCCAGAACACAAAAAATTCGCTTCTAACGAAATCACCCTAGAACACAAAAATTCCCTTTCAAAGAAATCACCCGAGAACAAAAAAAAATTCGCTTCCAACGAAATCACCCCAGAGAACAAAAATTTCGCTTCCAAAGAGTTGACTCCAGAGCACAGAAAACACGCTTCCAAAGAAATGATCCCCTACTTCAAAAATTTGCTTCCATTGAAAAGACAGGAGAACACAAAAAATTCTCTTCCAACAATATTACCCCAGAGACAAAAAAATTCTTTTCCAACGAAATCTCGTGAGAACACAAATATTCGCTTCCAAAGATATCATCCCAGAGAACAAAAAATTCGCTTCCAACGAAATTACCCCAGAGCACAAAACATTCGCTTCCAACGAAATCAACCCAGAATACAAAAAAATTCGCTTCCAAAGAAATAACCCAAGAATATAAAAAATTCGCTTCCAAAGAAATAATCCAAGAATATAAAAAATTCGCTTCGATCAAAATCACCCGAGAACACAAAAAATTCGATTCCAACGAAATTACCCCAGATTAAAAGAATTTCCTTCCAACGAAATCACCCCAGAGCACAAAAAAGTCGTTTCCAACGAAATGACTCCAGGGCACAGAAAGCACGCTTCCAACGAAATTACCCCCTACTTCAAAAATTTGTTTCCATCGAAATCACCTGAGAACACAAAAAATTCACTTCCAACGAAATCACCCCAGAACACAAAAAAATCGCTTGCAACGAAATCTCCTGAGAACACAAATATTCGCTTCCAGCGAAATCACACCAAAGCACAAAAAATTCGCATCCAACGAAATGACTCCAGAGCACAGAAAACACGCTTGCAACGAAATGACCCCCTACTTCAAAAATTTGCTTCCTTCGAATAAACCGGAGAACACAAAAAATTCTCTTCCAACGAGATTACCCCAGAAGACAAAAAATTCTTTTCCAATGAGATCTCCTGAGAACACAAATATTCGCTTCCAAAGAAATCATCCCAGAGCACAAAAAAAATTCGCTTCCAACGAAAGCACCCGATAACACAAAAAATTCACGTCCAACGAAATTATCACAGAACAGAAAAAAATTTGCTTCCATCGAAATCACCCCAGAATAAAAAAAATTTGCTTCCAACGAAATGACGCTAGAACACAAAAAATTAGCTTTTTCAACGAAATCACCCGAAAACACAAAATTTCCTTTCAAAGAAATCACCCGAGAACACAAAAAATTTGCTTCCAATGAAGTCACCCCAGAACACAAAAAAATTGCTTGCAATGAAATCTCCTGAGAACACAAATATTCGCTTCCAACGAAATCGTCCCAGAGCACAAAAAATTCGCTTCCAACGAAATTACCCTAGAACACAAAAATTCCCTTTCAATGAAATCATCCAAGAACACAAAAAATTCGTTTCCAACGAAAACACCATAGAACAAAAAAAAATCGCTTCCATCGAAATCACCACAGAAGACAAAAAATTCTCTTCCAATGATATTACCCCAGAAGACAAAAACTTCTTTTCAAACGAAATCTCGTGAGAACACAAATATTCGCTTCCAAAGATATCATCCCAGAGCACAAAAAATTCCCTTCGAACGAAATCACCCAAAAGCACGAAAAATTCGCTTCCAAAGAAATGACTCCAGAGCACAGAAAACACGCTTCCAATGATATGACCCCATACTTCAAAAATTTGCTTCCACCGAAATCACCCCTGAACACAAAAAATTCGCAGCCAACGAAATCACCCTAGAACACAAAACATTCCCTTTCAACGAAATCACCCGAGAACACAAAAAATTAGCTTCTAACGAAATGACTCCAGAGCACAGAAAATTCGCTTCCAACGAAATCACCCTAGAACACAAATAATTTCCTTTCAACAAAATCACCTGAGAACACAAAAAAGTCACGTCCAACGAAATTACCACAGAACAGAAAAAATTTGCTTCCATCGAAATCACCCGAGAACACAAAAAATTCTCTTCCAACGAAATCACGCTAGAACCCAAAAAATTAGCGTTCAATGAAATCACCCCTGAGCACAAAAAATTCTCTTCCACCGAAATGACTCCAGAGCACATAAACCACGAATCCAACGAAATGACCCCCTACTTAAAAAATTTGCTTCCATCGAAAAACCGGAGAACATAAAAAATTCGCTTACAACGAAATTACCCCAGAACATAAAAAATTCGCTTGCAACGAAATTTTCTGAGAACACAAATATTCGCTTCCAACGAAATCACACCAGAACACAAAAAATTCGCTTCCAACGAAATGACTCCAGAGCACAGAAAACACGCTTCCAACGAAATGACCCCCTACTTAAAAAATTCGCTTCCATCGAAAAAACCGGAGAACACAAAAATACGCTTCCAACGAAATTACCCCAGAACACAAAAAATTCGCTTTCAACGAAATCTTCTGAGAACACATATATTCGCTTCCAAAGAAATCACCCCAGAACAGAAAAAATTCGCTTCCAATGAAATGACTCCAGATCACAGAAAACATGCTTCCAATGAAATGACCCCCTATTTCAATAATTTGCTTCCATTGAAAAAACCAGAGAACACAAAAAATTAGCTTCCAACAAAATTACCCCAGAACACAAAAAATCGCTTCCAACGAAATTTTCTGAGAACACAAATATTTGCTTCCAACGAAATCACTCCAGAACAAAAAAAATTCGCTTCCAGCGAAATTACTCCAGAGCACAGAAAAGATGCTTTCAACAAAATGATCTCATACTTCAAAAATTTGCTTCCTTCGAAATCACCAGAGAACACAAAAAATTCGCTTCCAACGAAATGACTCCAGAGCACAGAAAACACGCTTCCAACGAAATGACCCCCTACTTAAAAAATTCGCTTCCATCGAAAAAACCGGAGAACACAAAAATACGCTTCCAACGAAATTACCCCAGAACACAAAAAAATCGCTTGCAACGAAATCTCCTGAGAACACAAATATTCGCTTCCAAAGCAATCACCCCAGAGCACAAAAAATTCGCTTTCAATGAAATCTTCTGAGAACACATATATTCGCTTCCAACGAAATCACCCCAGAACACAAAAAATTTGCTTCCAAAGAAATGACTCCAGATCACAGAAAACACGCTTCCAATGAAATGACCCCCTATTTCAATAATTTGCTTCCATTGAAAAAACCAGAGAACACAAAAAATTAGCATCCATCGAAATTACCCCAGAACACAAAAAATAGGCTTCCAACGAAATGAATCCAGAGCACAGAAAACAAGATTCCAACGAAATGATCCCATACTTCAAAAATTTGCTTCCTTTGAAATAATCTGAGAACACAAAAAATTCGCTTCCAACGAAATTACCTCAGAAGACAAAAATTTCTTTTCCAACGAAATCTCCTGAGGACACAAACATTTGTTTCCAATGAAATCACACCAGAGCACAAAAAACTCGTTTCCAACGAAATGATTCCAGGGTTCAGAAAACATGCTTCCAACGAAATGACCCCCTACTTCAAAAATTTGCTTCCATCGAATAAACCAGAGAACACAAAAAATTCTCTTCCAACGAGATTACCCCAGAAGACAAAAAATTCATTTCCAACGAAATCTCCTGAGAACACAAATATTCGCTTCCAAAGAAACCATCCCAGAGCACAAAAAAATTCGCTTCCAACAAAAGCCCCCGATAACAGAAAAAATTCACGTCCAAAGAAATTATCACAGAACAGAAAAAAATTTGCTTCCATCGAAATCACCCCAGAATAAAAAAAAATTTGCTTCCAACGAAATCACGCTACAACACAAAAAATTAGCTTTTTCAAGGAAATCACCCGAAAACACAAAATTTGCTTTCAAAGAAATCACCCGAGAACACAAAAAATTCGTTTCCAATGAAATCACCCCAGAACACAAAAAATTCGCTTGCAATGAAATCTCCTGAGAACACAAATATTCGCTTCCAACGAAATCGTCCCAGAGCACAAAAGATTCGCTTCCAACGAAATCACCCTAGAACGCAAAAATTCCCTTTCAATGAAATCACCCGAGAACACAAAAAAAATTCGCTTCCTACAAAATCACCCCAGAACACAAAAAGTTCCCTTCCAAGGAAAGGACTCCAGAGCACAGAAAACAAGCTTCCAACGAAATGACCCCATACTTCAAAAATTTGCTTCCATCGAAATCACCCCAGAATAAAAAAAAATTTGCTTCCAACGAAATCACGCTACAACACAAAAAATTAGCTCTTTCAACGAAATCACCCGAAAACACAAAATTTCCTTTCAAAGAAATCACAAGAGAACACAAAAATTCGCTTCCAACGAAATCACCCCAGAGTACAAAAAATTCGCTTCCAACGAAATGACTAAAGGGCACAGAAAACACGCTTCCAACGAAATGACCCCTTACTTCAAAAATTTGCTTCCATCAAAAAAACCAGAGAACACAAAAAATTCTCTTCCAACGATATTACCCCAGAAGACAAAAAATTCTTTTCCAACGAAAACTCCTGAGAACACAAATATTTGCTTCCAAAGATATCATCCCAGAGCACAAAAAATTCGCTTCCAACGAAATAACCCTATAACACAAAAATTTCCTTTCAACGAAATCAACCGAGAACACAAAAATTTCGCTTCCAACAAAATCAACCTAGAACAAAAAAATACGCTTTCATCGAAATCACCACAGAAGACAAAAAATTCGCTTCCAACCAAATCACCCCAGAGCAGAAAAAATTCACTTCCAACGAAATCACCCTAGAACACAAAAAATTCGCTTCCTACGAAATCACCCCAGAACACAAATGTTCCCTTCCAACGAAAGGACTCCAGAGCACAGAAAACACGATTCCAACGAAATGTCCCCCTATTTCATATATTTGCTTCCATCGAAATCACCCAAGAACACAAAAAATTCGCTTCCAATGAAATTACCCCAGAAGACAAAAATTTCTTTTCCAACGAAATCTCCTAGGAACACAAATATTCGCTTCCAACGAACTCACCCCAGAGCACAAAAAACTTGCTTCCAAAGAAATCACCCTAGAATAAAAAGATTCGATTTCAACGATATCACCTGAGAACACAAAAAATTCGCTTCCAATGAAATTACCCCAGGACACAAAAAATTCGCCTGCAACGAAATCTTCTGAGAACACATATATTCGCTTCCAAAGAAATCACCCCAGAACAGAAAAAATTCGCTTCCAATGAAATGACTCCAGATCACAGAAAACATGCTTCCAATGAAATGACCCCCTATTTCAATAATTTGCTTCCATTGAAAAAACCAGAGAACACAAAAAATTAGCTTCCAACGAAATTACCCCAGAACACAAAAAATTCGCTTCCAACGAAATTTTCTGAGAACACAAATATTTGCTTCCAACGAAATCACTCCAGAACAAAAAAAATTCGCTTCCAGCGAAATTACTCCAGAGCACAGAAAATATGCTTTCAACAAAATGATCTCATACTTCAAAAATTTGCTTCCTTCGAAATCACCAGAGAACACAAAAAATTCGCTTCCAACGAAATGACTCCAGAGCACAGAAAACACGCTTCCAACGAAATGACCCCCTACTTAAAAAATTCGCTTCCATCGAAAAAACCGGAGAACACAAAAATACGCTTCCAACGAAATTACCCCAGAACACAAAAAAATCGCTTGCAACGAAATCTCCTGAGAACACAAATATTCGCTTCCAAAGCAATCACCCCAGAGCACAAAAAATTCGCTTTCAATGAAATCTTCTGAGAACACATATATTCACTTCCAACGAAATCACCCCAGAACACAAAAAATTTGCTTCCAAAGAAATGACTCCAGATCACAGAAAACACGCTTCCAATGAAATGACCCCCTATTTCAATAATTTGCTTCCATTGAAAAAACCAGAGAACACAAAAAATTAGCTTCCATCGAAATTACCCCAGAACACAAAAAATAGGCTTCCAACGAAATGAATCCAGAGCACAGAAAACAAGATTCCAACGAAATGATCCCATACTTCAAAAATTTGCTTCCTTTGAAATAATCTGAGAACACAAAAAATTCGCTTCCAACGAAATTACCTCAGAAGACAAAAATTTCTTTTCCAACGAAATCTCCTGAGGACACAAATATTTGTTTCCAATGAAATCACCCCAGAGCACAAAAAACTCGTTTCCAACGAAATGATTCCAGGGCTCAGAAAACACGCTTCCAACGAAATGACCCCCTACTTCAAAAATTTGCTTCCATCGAATAAACCAGAGAACACAAAAAATTCTCTTCCAACGAGATTACCCCAGAAGACAAAAAATTCTTTTCCAACGAAATCTCCTGAGAACACAAATATTCGCTTCCAAAGAAACCATCCCAGAGCACAAAAAAATTCGCTTCCAACAAAAGCCCCCGATAACAGAAAAAATTCACGTCCAAAGAAATTATCACAGAACAGAAAAAAATTTGCTTCCATCGAAATCACCCCAGAATAAAAAAAATTTGCTTCCAACGAAATCACGCTACAACACAAAAAATTAGCTTTTTCAAGGAAATCACCCGAAAACACAAAATTTGCTTTCAAAGAAATCACCCGAGAACACAAAAAATTCGTTTCCAATGAAATCACCCCAGAGCACAAAAAATTCCCTTCCAATGAAATGACTACAGAGCACTCCAGAAAACACGCTTCCAATGAAATGACCCCCTACTTCAAAAATTTGCTTCCATCGAAAAACCGAAGAACACAATAAATTCGCTTCCAACGATACCTCCTAAGAACACAAATATTTGCTTCCAAGGAAATCATCCCAGACAACAAAAAAAATCGCTTCCAATGAAATCACCCTGGAACACAAAACATTCCCTTTCAACCAAATCACCCGAGAACACAAAAAATTCACATCCAACGAAATTACCACGGAATAGAAAAAATTTGCTTCCATCGAAATCACCCCTGAACACAAAAAATTCGCTTCCAATGAAATCACCCTAGAACACAAAAAATTAGCTTTAAAGGAAATCACGTGAGAACACAAAAAATTCGCTTTCAACGAAATTACCCCAGAACACAAAATATTCGCTTCCAACGAAATCTCCTGAGAACACAAATATTCGCTTCGAAAGAAATCATCCCAGAGCACAAAAAAATTTGCTTCCAACGAAATCACCCTAGAACATAAAAATAATTCCCTTTCAAAGAAATCACCCGAGAACACAAAAAATTCGCTTCCAACGAAATCAACCCAGAGCACAAAAAATTCGCTTCCAACGAAATGACTCCAGAGCACTGAAAACACGCTTCCAACGAAATGACCTCCTACTTCAAAAATTTACTTCCATCGAAAAAACCGGAGAACAGAAAAAATTCGATTGCAATGAAGTCTTCTGAGAACACAAATATTCACTTCCAACGAAATCTCCCCAGAACACAAAAAATTCGCTTCCAACGAAATGACTCCAGAGCACAGAAAAAACGCTTCGAACGAAATGATACCATACTTCAAAAATTTGTTTCCATTGAAATCACCCGAGAACACAAAATATTCGCTTCCAACGAAATCACCCCAGAACACAAAAAATTGGCTTCCAACGAAATTACCCCAGAACACAAAAAATTCGCTTGCAAGGAAATCTTCTGAGAACACAAATATTTGCTTCCAAAGAAATCATCCCAGAGCACAAAAAAATTCGCTTCCAAGGAAATTACCCCAGAACACAAGAAAATCGCTTCCAACGAAATTACCTGAGAACACAAAAATTTCGCTTCCAACAAAATCACCCCAGAGCACAAAAAATTCGATTCCAACGAAATGACTCCAGAGCACAGAAAACACGCTTCCGAGGAAATGATCCAATACTTCAAAAATTGGCTTCCATCGAAATCACCCGAGAACACAAAAAATTCACTTCCAACGAAATTATCCCTGAACACAAAAAATGCGCTTCCAACGAAATCACCCCAGAGCACAAAAATTTTGCTTCCAACAAAGTGACTCCAGAGCACAGAAAACACGCTTCCAATGAAATGACTCTGTACTTCAAAAATTTGCTTCCATCGAAAAATCCTGAGAACACAAAAACTTCTCTTCCAACGAAATTACCCTAGAACATAAAAATTTCTCTTTCAAAGAAATTACCCAAGATCACAAAAATTCGCTTGCAATGAAATCTTCTGAGAACACATATATTCGCTTCCAACCAAATCACCCCAGAACAAAAAAAATTCGCTTCCAAAGAAATGCCTCTAGAGCACAGAAAACACTCTTCCAACGAAATGACCCCATATTTCAAAAATTTGCTTCCATTGAAATAATATAAGAACACAGAAAATTCTCTTCCAAAGATATTACCCAAGAAGACAAAAAATTCTTTTCCCACGAAATCACCAAAGAACACAAAAAATTCGCTTCCAATGAAATCACCCTAGAACACAAAATATTCTCTTTTAAAGAAATCACCCAAGAACACAAAAAAAGTGCTTCCAACGAAATCACCCCTGAGCACCAAAAATTCCCTTCCAACGAAGTGACTCCAGAGCACAGAAAACAGGCTTCCAATGAAATGACCCCCTACTTCAAAAATTTGCTTCCATCAAAGAAAAAGGAGAACACAAAAAATTCACTTCCAACGATATTACCCCAGAAGAAAAAATTCTTTTCCAACGAAATCTCCTGAGAACACAAATATTCGCTTCCAAAGATATCATCCCAGAGCACAAAAAATTCGCTTCCAACGAAATCACCCTAGAACACAAAAAATTCCCTTTCAATGAAATTACCGCAGAACACAAAAAACTAGCTTGCAATGAAATCTCCTGAGAACACAAATATTCGCTTCCAAAGAAAACATCCCAGAGCACAAAAAATTCGCTTCCAACGAAATCACCCCAGAACACCCAAAATTCCCTTTCAACGAAATCACCCCAGAACACAAAAAAATTCGCTTCCAACGAAATGACTCCAGAGCTCCGAAAACATGCTTCCAACGAAATGACCTCCTACTTCAAAAATTTACTTCCATCGAAAAAACCAGAGAACAGAAAAAATTCGCTTGCAACGAAATCTTCTGAGAACACAAATATTTGCTTCCAACGAAATCTCCCCAGAACACAAAATATTCGATTCCAACGAAATCAGCACAGAACACAAAATATTCGCTTCCAACGAAATGACCTCCTACTTCAAAATTTACTTCCATCGAAAAAACCGGAGAACAGAAAAAATTTGCTTGCAACGAAATCTTCTGAGAACACAAATATTCGCTTCCAACGAAATCTCCCCAGAACACAAAATATTCGCTTCCAACGAAATCACCACAGAACACAAAAAATTTGCTTCCAACGAAATGACTCCAGAGCACAGAAAACACGCATCCAAGGAAATGATCCCATACTTCAAAAATTGGATTCCATCGAAATCACCCGAGAACAAAAAAAAATTCACTTCCAACGAAATTATCCCCGAACACAGAACATGCGCTACCAACGAAATCACCCCAGAGCACAAAAAATTCGCTTCCAACGAAATGACTCCAGAGCACAGAAAACATGCTTCCAACGAAATGACTCCATTCTTCAAAAATTTGCTTCCATCAAAAATCCTGAGAGCACAAATATTTCTATTCCAACGAAATTACACCAGAACACAAAAAATTCGCTTCCAACGAAATCTCCTGAGAACACAAATATTCACTTCCAAAGAAAACATCCCAGAGCACAAAAAATTTGCTTCCAACGAAATCACCCTCGAACACAAAAAATTCCCTTTCAACGAAATCACCCGAGAATACAAAAAGTTCGCTTCAAACATAATCAACCCAGAGCACAAAAAATTTGCTTCCAAAAAAATGACTCCAGAGCATAGAAAACACGCTTCCAGTGAAATGACTCCAGAACACAAAAAATTTGCTTTCAACGAAATCACCCTAGAACATAAAAAATTCCCTTTCAATGAAATTAGCCCAGAACACAAAAAATTCGCTTCCAACGAAATCTCCTGAGAACACAAATATTCGCTTCCAAAGAAAACATCCCAGATCACAAAAAATTCGCTTCCAACGAAATCACCCCAGAACACCAAAAATACCCTTTCAACGAAATCACCCCAGAACACAAAAAATTCGCTTCCAACGAAATCAACCCAGAGCACAAAAAATTCGCTTCCAACGAAATGACTCCAGAGCTCCGAAAACATGCTTCCAACGAAATGACCTCCTACTTCAAAAATTTACTTCCATCGAAAAAACCGGAGAACAGAAAAAATTCGCTTGCAACGAAATCTACTGAGAACACAAATATTCGCTTCCAATGAAATCTCCCCAGAAAACAAAATATTCGCTTCCAACGAAATCACTCCAGAACACAAAAAATTCACTTCCAACGAAATGACCCCAGAACACAAAAAATTCCCTTTCAAGGAAATCACCCGAGAACACAAAAAATTCGCTTCCAACGAAATCACCCCAGAGGACAAAAAATTCGCTTCCAACGAAATGACTCCAGAGCACTGAAAACACGCTTCCAACGAAATGACCCCCTTTTTCAAAAATTTGTTTCCATCAAACAATCCGGAGAACACAAAAAATTCATTTCCAAAGAAATGACCCCAGACCACAAAAAATTCACTTCCAACGAAATTATCCCAGAACACAGAAAATGCGCTACCAATGAAATCATATTAGAGCACAAAAAATTCGCTTTCAACGAAATGACTCCCTACTTCAAAAATTTGCATCCATCCAAAAGTCGTGAGAGCACAAAAATTTCTATTCCATCGAAATTACTACGAAATGACTCCAGAGCACAGAAAACACGCTTCCAACGAAATGACCCCCTTTTTCAAAAATTTGTTTCCATCAAACAATCCGGAGAACACAAAAAATTCATTTCCAAAGAAATGACCCCAGAACACAAAAAAATCCGCTTCCAACGAAATCTTTTGAGAACACAAATATTCACTTCTAAAGAAATCATCCCAGAGCACAAAAAAATTCGTTTCCAATAAAATCACCCTAGAACATAAAAAATTTCCTTTAAAAGAAATCACCCGAGAACACAAAAAATTCACGTCCAACGAAATTACCCTAAAACACAAAAATTTCGCTTCCAACAAAATCACCCCAGACCACAAAACATTCTCTTCCAACGAAATGACTCCAGAGCACAGAAAACACGCTTCCAAGGAAATGATCCCATACTTCAAAAATTGGCTTCCATCAAAATCACCCCAGACCACAAAAAATTCACTTCCAACGAAATTATCCCAGAACACAGAAAATGCGCTACCAACGAAATCATATTAGAGCACAAAAAATTCGCTTTCAACGAAATGACTCCCTACTTCAAAAATTTGCATCCATCCAAAAGTCGTGAGAGCACAAAAATTTCTATTCCATCGAAATTACCCCAGAACACAACAAATTCGCTTCCAATGAAATCTCCTGAGACCAAAAATATTTGCTTCCAAAGATAACATCCCAGAGCACAAAAAATTCGCTTCCAACACAATGACTCCAGAGCACAGAAAACACGCTTCCAATGAAGTGACTCCAGAACACAAAAAATTCGCTTTCAACGAAATCACCCTAGAACATAAAAAATTCCCTTTCAATGAAATTACCCCAGAAGACAAAAATTTCGCTTGCAACGAAATCTCCTGAGAACACAAATATTCGCTTCCAAAGAAAACATCCCAGAGCACAAAAAATTCGCTTCCAACAAAATCACCCTAGAACACAAAAAATTCCCTTTCAACGAAATCACCCGAGCATACAAAAAATTCGCTTCCAACATAATCAACCCAGAGCACAAAAAATTCGCTTCCAACGAAATGACTCCAGAGCTCCGAAAACATGCTTCCAACGAAATGACCTCCTACTTCAAAAATTTACTTCCACCGAAAAAACCGGAAAACAGAAAAAAATCTCTTGCAACGAAATCTTCTGAGAACACAAATATTCGCTTCCAACGAAATCTCCCCAGAATACAAAAAATTCGCTTCCATCGAAATGAAACCAGAACACAAAAAAATTCGCTTCCAATGAAATCTTCTGAGAACACAAATATTCACTTCTAAAGAAATCATCCCAGAGCACAAAAAATTCGCTTCCAACAAAATCACCCTAGAACACAAAAAATTCCCTTTCAACGAAATCACCCGAGAATACAAAAAAATTCGCTTCCAACATAATCAACCCAGAGCATAAAAAATTCGCTTCCAACAAAATGACTCCAGAGCACAGAAAACACGCTTCCAATGAAATGACTCCAGAACACAAAAAATTTGCTTTCAACGAAATCACCATAGAACATACAAAATTCGCTTCCATCGAAATCACCATAGAAGACAAAAAATTCGCTTCCAACCAAATCACTCCAGAGCACAAAACATTTGCTTCCAACAAAATCACCCTAGAACATAAAAAATTCCATTTCAATGAAATTACCCTAGAACACAAAAAATTCGCTTGCAACGAAATCTCCTGAGAACACAAATATTCGCATCCAAAGAAAACATCCCAGAGCACAAAAAATTCGCTTCCAACGAAATCACCCCAGAACACCAAAAATTCCCTTTCAACGAAATCACCCCAGAACACAAAAAATTCGCTTCTAACGAAATCACCCCAGAGAACAAAAAATTCGCTTCCAACGAAATCAACCCAGAGCACAAAAAATTCACGTCCAACGAAATGTCTCCAGAGCTCCGAAAACATGCTTCCAACGAAATGACCTCCTACTTCAAAAATTTACTTCCATCGATAAAACCGGTGAACAGAAAAAATTCGCTTGCAACGAAATCTTCTGAGAACACAAATATTCGCTTCCAACGAAATCTCCCCGGAACACAAAAAATTTGCTTCCAACGAAATGACCCCAGAACACAAAAAATTCCCTTTCAAGGAAATCACCTGAGAACAAAAAAATTCGCTTCCAACGAAATCACCCCAGAGGACAAAAAATTCGCTTCCAACGAAATGACTCCAGAGCACAGAAAACACGCTTCCAACGAAATGACCCCTTCCTTCAAAAATTTGCTATCATCTAAATCACCCGAGAACACAAAAAATTCGCTTCCGAAGAAATCAACCCAGAGCACAAAAAATTCGCTTCCAACGAAATGACTCCAGGGCACAGAAAACAGGCTTCCAAAGAAATGACCCCCTACTTCAAAAATTTGTTTCCATCGAAATCACCTGAGAACACCAAAAATTCGCACCAACAAAATTAGCCCAGAAAACAAAAAATTCGCTTGCAACGAAATCTCCTGAGAACACAAATATTCGCTTCCAACGAAATCACCCCAGAGCACAAAAAATCGCTTCCAACGAAAACACAATAGAACATAAAAAATTCGCTTCCATCGAAATCACCACAGAAGCCAAAAAATTCGCTTCCAACCAAATCACCCCAGAGCAGAAAAATATTCACTTCCAACGAAATCACCTTAGAACATAAAAAATTCGCTTTCAACGAAATCACCCGAGAACACAAAAAATTCGCTTCCAACAAAATCACCCCAGGGCAAGAAAAATTCGCTTCCAAAGAAATGATTCCAGAGCACAGAAAACACGCTTCCAACGATATGACCCCATACTTCAAAAATTTGCTTCTATCGAAATCACTTGAGAACACAAAAAATTCGCTTCCAACGAAATTAACCCTGAACACAAAAAATTTGCTTGCAACTAAATCACCCAAGAAGACAAAAAGCTCGCTTCCTACGAAATGACTCCCTAGCACAGAGAACACGCTTCCAATGAAATGACCCCCTACTTCAAATATTTGCTTCCACCGAAAAGACCGGAGAACACAAAAAATTCTCTTTCAAAGATATTACCCCAGAAGATAAAAAATTCTTTTTCAATGAAATCTTCTGAGAACACAAATATTCTCTTCCAAAGATATCCTCCTAGAGCACAAAAAATTCGCTTCCAACGAAAACACGCCAGAGCACAAAAAATTCGCTTCGAACGAAATGATTCCAGAGCACAGAAAACATGCTTCCAATGAAATGACCCCCTATTTCAAAAATTTGCTTCCATCGAAATCAACCGAGAACACAAAAAATTCTCTTCCAACGATATTACCCCAGAAGACAAAAAATTCTTTTCCAACAAAATCTCCTGAGAGGACACATATTCGCTTCCAAAGATATCATTCCAGAGCACAAAAAATTCGCTTCGAACGAAATCACCCTAGAGTACGAAAAATTCACTTCCAAAGAAATGACTCCAGAGCACTGAAAACATGCTTCCAACGATATGACCCCATATTTCAAAAATTTGCTTCCATCGAAATCATCCAAGAACACAAAAATTTCGCTTCCAACGAAATTACCCCAGAACACAAAAAAATCGCTTCCGACGAAATTTCCTTGGAACACAATATCTGCTTCCAAAGAAATCATCACAGAGCACAAAAAAATTCGCTTCCAACGAAATCACCCTAGAACACAAAAAATTCCCTTTAAACGAAATCACCCGAGAACACAAAAAAATTCACGTCCAACGAAATTACCACAGAACAGAAATAATTTGCTTCCATCGAAATCACCCCAGAACACAAAAAATTCGCTTCTAATGAAATCACGGCAGAACACAAAAATTAGCTTTCAATGAAATCACCCAAGAACACAAAAAATAGGCTTCCAACGAAATCACCCCAGAGCACAAAAAATTCCCTTCCAACGAAATGACTCCAGAGCACAGAAAACACGATTCCAACGAAATGACCCCCTACTTCAAAAACTTGCTTCCATCGAAAAACCGGAGAAGATAAAAAATTCGCTTCCAAAGAAATAACCCCAGAACACAAAAAATTTGCTTGCAACAAAATTTTCTGAGAACACAAATATTCGCTTTAAACGAAATCACCCCAGAACACAAAAAATTAGCTTCCAACGAAATTACCCCAGAGCACAGAAAACATGCTTCCAACGAAATGAACCCTTACTTCAAAAATTTGCTTCCATCGAAATCACCCGAGAACACAAAAAATTCGCTTCCAACGAAATGACTCCAGAGCACAGAAAACACACTTCCAACGAAATGACCCCCTACTTAAAAATTTTGCTTCCATCGAAAAAACCGGAGAACACAAAAATACGTTTCCAACGAAATTACCCCAGAACACAAAAAATTCGCTTTCAACGAAATCTTCTGAGAACACATATATTCGCTTCCAACGAAATCACCCCAGAACACAAAAAATTCGCTTCCATTGAAATGACTCCAGATCACAGAAAACACGTTTCCAATGAAATGACCCCCTATTTCAATAATTTGCTTCCATTGAAAAAACCGGAGAACACAAAAAATTAGCTTCCAACGAAATTACCCCAGAACACAAAAAATTTGCTTGCAACAAAATTTTCTGAGAACACAAATATTCGCTTCCAACAAAATCACTCCAGAAAAAAAAAAGTTCGCTTCCAGCGAAATTACTCCAGAGCACAGAAAACATGCTTTCAACAAAATGATCTCATACTTCAAAAATTTGCTTCCTTCGAAATCACCAGAGAACACAAAAAATTCGCTTCCAACGAAATGACTCCAGAGCACAGAAAACACGCTTCCAACGAAATGACCCCCTACTTAAAAATTTCGCTTCCATCGAAAAAACCGGAGAACACAAAAATACGCTTCCAACGAAATTACCCCAGAACACAAAAAATTCGCTTGCAACGAAGTCTCCTGAGAACACAAATATTCGCTTCCAAAGAAATAATCCCAGAGCACAAAAAATTCGCTTACAACGAAATCACCCTAGAACACAAAAAATCCCTTTCAACGAAATCACCTGATAACACAAAAAATTCACGTACAACGAAATTACCACAGAAGAGAAAATATTTGCTTCCATCGAAATAACCCCACAACACAAAAAATTCGCTACCAAAGAAATCACGCTAGAACACAAAAATGTTAGCTTTCAATGAAATCACCCCAGAGCACAAAAATTCCCTTCCAACGAAATGACTCCAGAGCACATAAAACACGATTCCAACGAAATGACGCCCTACTTAAAAAATTTGTTGCCATCGAAAAACCGGAGAACATAAAAAATTCGCTTCCAACAAAATTACCACAGAACACAAAAAATTCGCTTGCAACGAAATTTTCTGAGAAAACAAATATTCGCTTCCAACGAAATCACCCCAGAACACAAAAAATTCCCTTCCAACGAAATGACTCCAGAGCACAGAAAACACGCTTCCTATGGAATGACCCCCTACTTAAAAAATTCGCTTCCATCAAAAAAACCGGAGAACACAAAAATACGCTTCCAACGAAATTACCCCAGAACACAAAAAATTCGCTTGCAATGAAATCTCCTGAGAACACAAATATTCGCTTCCAACGAAATCACCCCAGAGCACAAAAAATTCGCTACCAAAGAAATGACTCCAGAGCACAGAAAACACGCTTCCAACGAAATGACCCTCTACTTAAAAAATTTGCTTCCATCGAAAAAACCGGAGAACACAAAAAATTCGCTAACAAAGAAATTACCCCAGAACCCAAAAAATTCGCTTGCAACGAAATGTCCTGAGAACACAAATATTAGCTTCCAAATAAATCACCCTAGAGCACAAAAAATTTGCTTCCAAAGAAATGACTCCAAAGCACAGAAAACATGCTTCCAGCGAAATGACCCCATATTTCAAAAATTTGCTTCCATTGAAATCACTTGAGAATACAAAAAAATTAGCTTCCAACGAAATTACCCCAGAACAAAATAAATTCGCTTGCAACGAAATCTCCTGAGAACACAGATATTCGCTTCCAAAGAAATCATCCCAGAGCAAAAAAAAGGTCGCTTCCAACGAAATCACCCTAGAACACAAAAAATTCCCTTTCGATGAAAGCACCCAAGAACACAAAAAATTCATTTCCATCGAAATCACCCTAGAACACAAAAACTTCCCTTTCAACGAAATCACCTGAGAACACAAAAAATTCACGTCCAACGAAATTACCACAGAACAGAAAATATTTGTTTCCATCGAAATAACCCCACAACACAAAAAATTCGCTTCCAACGAAATCACGCTAGAACACAAAAAAGTTAGCTTTCAATGAAATCACCCCAGAGCACAAAAAATTCCCTTCCAACGAAATGCCTCCAGAGCACATAAAACACGATTCCAACGAAATGACCCCCTACTTAAAAAATTTGTTGCCATCGAAAAACCGGAGAACATAAAAAATTTGCTTCCAGAAACATTACCACAGAACACAAAAAATTCGCATGCAACGAAATTTTCTGAGAAAACAAATATTCGCTTCCAACGAAATCACCCAAGAACACAAAAAATTCACTTCCAACGAAATGACTCAAGAGCACAGAAAACACGCTTCCTATGAAATGACCCCCTACTTAAAAAATTCACTTCCATCAAAAAAACCGGAGAACACAAAAATACGCTTCCAACGAAATTACCCCAGAACACAAAAAATTCGCTTGCAATGAAATCTCCTGAGAACATAAATATTCGCTTCCAACGAAATCAACCCAGAGCACAAAAAATTCGCTACCAAAGAAAAGACTCCAGAGCACAGAAAACATGCTTCCAGCGAAATGACCCCATATTTCAAAAATTTGCTTCCAACACAAAAAATTAGCTTCCAACGAAATTACCCCAGAACAAAATAAATTCGCTTGCAACGAAATCTCCTGAGAACACAGATATTCGCTTCCAAAGAAATCATCCCAGAGCAAAAAAAAGTTCGCTTCCAACGAAATCACCCTAGAACACAAAAAATTCCCTTTCGATGAAATTACCCGAGAACACAAAAAATTCATGTCCAACGAAATCACCCTAGAACACAAAAAATTTCCTTTCAACGAAATCACACTAGAACACAAAAAATTCGCTTCCAACAAAATCACCCCAAAGCACAAAAAATTTCCTTCCAACGATCTGACTCCAGAGCACAGAAAACAAGCTTCCAACGAAAAGTCCCCCTACTTCAAAAATTTGCTTCCATAGAAATGACCCCAGAACACAAAAAATTCGCTTCCAACGAAATTACACCAGAACACAAAAAATTTGCTTCCAACGAAATCACCCCAGAAAACAAAAAATTTGCTTCCAACGAAATGACTCCAGAGCACAGAAAACACGCTTCCAATGAAATGACCCCCTGCTTCAAAAATTTGCTTCCATCAAAAAAACCAGAGAAAACCAAAAATTCAGGTCCAACAAAATTACCACAGAACAGAAAAAATTTGCTTCCATCGAAATCACCACAGAGCACAAAAAATTTGCTTCCAACAAAATCACCCTAGAACACAAAAAATTCCCTTTCAACGAATTCACACTAGAACACAAAAAATTCGCTTCCAAAGAAATCAGCCCAAAGCACAAAAAAACGAAATTACCCAAGAACACAAAAAATTCTCTTCCAACGAAATGACCCCAGAAACAAAAAAATCGCTTCTATCGAAATTACCCCAGAACTCACAAAATTTGCTTCCAACGAAATCACCCCAGAACACAAAAAATTCATTTCCAACGAAATCACTCCAGAGCACCAAAAATTCTCTTCCAACCAAGTGACTCCAGAGCACAGAAAACACGCTTCCAACAAAATGACCCCATACTTCAAAAATTTGCTTCCATCGACAAAACCGGAGAACACAAAAAATTCGCTTCCAACAAAATTTCCACAGAACACAAAAAATTCGCTTCCAACGAAATCACCAGAGAACACAAAAAATACTCTTCCAACGAAATGACTCCAGAGCACAGAAAACAGGCTTCCAAAGAGATGACCACAGAACACAAAAAATTCCCTTTCAACGAAATCACCCGAGAACACAAAAAATTCACTGCCAACGAAATCACCATAGAGTACAAAATATTCGCTTCCAACGAAATGACTCCAGAGCACAGAAAACATGCTTCCAACGAAATGACACACTATTTCAAAATTTGCTTCCATCGAAAAGACCAGAGAACACAAAAAATTCTCTTCCAAAGATATTACCCCAGAAGACAAAAAATTCTTTTCCAACAAAAACTCCTGAGCACACAAGTATTCGCTTCCAAAGATATCATCCCAGAGCACAAAAAATTCGCTTCAAACGAAATCACCCTAGAACGCAAAAATTCCCTTTCAACGAAATCACCCGAGAACACAAAAATATCGCTTCCAACGAAATCACCCCAGAGCACAAAATATTCACTGCCAAAGAAATGACTCCAGAGCACAGAAAACATGCTTCCAACAAAATGACCCTCTACTTAAAAAATTTGCTTCCATCGAAAAAACCGGAGAACACAAAAAATTCGCTTCCAACGAAATTACTCCAGAACACAAAAAATTTGCTTGCAACGAAATATCCTGAGAACACAAATATTAGCTTCCAATCAAATCACCCCAGAGCACCAAAAATTCGCTTCCAACGAAATCAACCCAGAACACAAAAAATTCGCTTCCAACGAAATGACTCCAGAGTACAGAAAGCACGCCCCCAACGAAATGACCCCCTGCTTCAAAAATTTGCTTCCTTCAAAAAAACAGGAGAAAACGAAAAATTCACTTCCAACCAAATTACCACAGAACAGAAAAAAATTGCTTCTATCAAAATATCACCACAGAACACAAAAAATTCGCTTCCAACAAAATCACCCTAGAAGACAAAAAATTCCCTTTCAAAGAAATCACACTAGAACACAAAAAATTCGCTTCCAACGAAATCAGCCCAAAGCACAAAAAATTCCCTTCCAACAAAATAACTCCAGAGCACAGAAAACGAGCTTCCAACGAAATGACCCCCTACTTCAAAAATTTTCTTCCATCGAAAAAACCGGAGAACACAAAAAATTCGCTTGCAACGAAATCGTCTGAGAACACAAATATTCGCTTCCAACGAAATGACTCCAGAGCACAGAAAACACGCTTCGAACGAAATGATACCATACTTCAAAAATTTGCTTCCATTGAAATGACCCGAGAACACAAAAAATTCACTTCAAACGAAATTACCGCAGAACACAAAAAATTTGCTTCCAACGAAATGACCCCAGAACACAAAAAATTCGCTTCCAACGAAATTACCCCAGAACACAAAAAATTTGCTTCCATGAAATCACCCTAGAACACAAAAAATTCGCTTCCAACGAAATGACTCCAGAGCACAGAAAACACACTTCCAATGAAACGACCCCCTGCTTCAAAAATTTCCTTCCATCGAAAAAACCGGAGAAAACAAAAAATTCGCTTCCAACGAAATTACCCTAGAACACAAAAAAATTCGCTTGCAACGAAATCTTCTGAGAACACTAATATTCGCTTCCAACGAAATCACCCCAGAACACAAATAATTCGCTTTCAACGGAATGACTCCAGAGCACAGAAAACAGGCTCCCAACAAAATGATCCATTACTTCAAAAATTTGCTTCCATTGAAATGACCCGAGAACACAAAAAATTCACTTCAAACGAAATTACCGCAGAACACAAAAAATTTGCTTCCAACGAAATGACCCCAGAACACAAAAAATTCGCTTCCAACGAAATTACCCCAGAACACAAAAATTTGCTTCCATGAAATCACCCTAGAACACAAAAAATTCGCTTCCAACGAAATGACTCCAGAGCACAGAAAACACACTTCCAATGAAACGACCCCCTGCTTCAAAAATTTCCTTCCATTGAAAAAACCGGAGAAAACAAAAAATTCGCTTCCAACGAAATTACCCTAGAACACAAAAAAATTCGCTTGCAACGAAATCTTCTGAGAACACTAATATTCGCTTCCAACGAAATCACCCCAGAACACAAATAATTCGCTTTCAACGGAATGACTCCAGAGCATAGAAAACAGGCTCCCAACAAATTGATCCATTACTTCAAAAATTTGCTTCCATCGAAATCACCCGAGAACACAAAAAATTCGCTTCCAACGAAATTATGCCAGAACACAAATAATTTGCTTGCAACAAAATCTTCTGAGAACAATATATTCTCTTCCAACGAAATCACCCCAGAACACAAAAAATTAGCTTCCAACATAATGACTCCAGAGAAGAGAAAACACGCTTCCAACGAAATGACCCCATATTTCAAAAATTTGCTTCCATCGAAATCACGCGAAAACACAAAAAATTCACTTCCAACGAAATTACCCCAGAACACAATAAATTCGCTTCCAACGATACCTCCTAAGAACACAAATATTTGCTTCCAAAGAAATCATCCCAGAGCACAAAAAAATTCGTTTCCAATGAAATCACCCTGGAACACAAAAAATTCCCTTTCAACCAAATCACCCGAGAACACAAAAAATTCACGTCCAACGAAATTACCCCAGAACAGAAAAATTTTGCTTCCATCGAAATCACCCCTGAACACAAAAAATTCGCTGCCAACGAAATCACCCTAGAACACAAAAAATTAGCTTTAAAGGAAATCACGTGAGAACACAAAAAATTCGCTTCCGATGAAATCACACCAGAGCACAAAAAATTCGCTTCCAACGAACTGACTCCAGAGCACAGAAAACACGCTTCCGACGAAATGACCCCAGAACACAAAAAATTCGTTTCCAACGAAGTCACCGAGAACACGAAAAATTCCCTTTAAACGAAATCATCTGAGAACACAAAAAATTTGCTTCCAACGAAATAACCGAAGAGCACAAAAAATTCCCTTCCAACGAAATGACTCCAGAGCACTCCAGAAAACACGCTTCCAACGAAATGACCCCCTACTTCAAAAATTTTGCTTCCATCGAAAAACCGAAGAACACAAAAAATTCGCTTCTATCGAAATAACCCCAGAACACAAAAAATTTGCTTCCAACGAAATCTCCTGAGAACACAAATATTCGTTTCGAAAGAAATCATCCCAGAGCACAAAAAAATTCACTTCCAACGAAATCACAATAGAGCACAAAAAATTCCCTTTCAACAAAATCACCCGAGAACACAAAAAATTCACGTCCGACGAAATTACCACAGAACAGAAAAAATTTGCTTCCATTGAAATCACCCCAGAACACAATAAATTCGCTTCCAACGAAATCACCCTACAATAGAAAAACTCCCTTTCAACGAAATCACCCTAGAACACAAAAAATTCGCTCCAACGTAATGACTCCAGAGCACAGAAAACACGCTTTGAATGAAATGATACCATACTTCAGAAATTTGCTTCCATCGAAATCAACCGAGAACACAAAAAATTCGCTTCCAACTAAATTACCCCAGAACAAAATAAATTCGCTTCCAAGGAAATCACCCCAGAACACAAAAAATTCGCTTCCAACGAAATGACTCCAGAGCACAGAAAACATGCTTCCAACGAAATGACCCCCTACTTCAAAAATTTGCTTCCATCGAGAAAACCTGAACACAAAAAATACGCTTCCAACAAAAACACCCTAGAACACAAAAAATTTGCCTCCACTGAAATCATCCCAGAACACAAAAAATTCGCTTCCAACGAAATCAACTCAGAACACAAAAAATCGCTTCCACGAAATCACCCTGAACACTAAACATTCCCTTTCAACGAAATCACCCAAGAACACAAAAAATTCGCTTCCAACGAAATGACTCCAGAGCACAGAAAACATGCTTCGAACGAAATGATAACATACTTCAAAAATTTGCTTCCATCGAAATCACCCGAGAACACAAAAAATTTGCTTCCATCGAAATCACCCCAGAACACAAAAAATTCGCTTCCAACGAAATGACTCCAGAGCACAGAAAATAGGCTTCCAAAGAAATGACCCCAGAACAAAAAAATTCCCTTTCAACGAAATCACCCGAGAACACAAAAAATTCACTTCCAATGAAATCACCACAGAGTACAAAAAATTCGCTTCCAACGAAATGACTCCAGAGCACAGAAAACATGCTTCCAACGAAATGACACACTATTTCAAAATTTGCTTCCATCGAAAATACCGGAAAACAGAAAAAATTCTCTTCCAACGATATTACCCCAGAAGACAAAAAATTCTTTTCCAACGAAAACTCCTGAGAACACAAAAATTCGCTTACAAAGATATCATCCCAGAGCACAAAAAATTCGCTACCAACGAAATCAGCTTAGAACACAAAAATTCCCTTTCAACGAAATCACCCGAGAATACAAAAATAACGCTTCCAATGAAATCACCCGAGAGCACAAAAAATTCGCTACCAACGAAATGATTCCAGAGCACAGAAAACAATGTACCAATGAAATGACCCGAGAACACAAAAAATTCGCTTCCAAAGAAATCACCGTAGAACATAAAAAATTGGCTTCCATCGAAATAACCACAGAAGAAAAAAATTCCCTTCTAACCAAATCACCCCAGAGCACAAAAAATTCGCTTCCAACGAAATCACCCTAGAACATAAAAAATTCGCTTTCAATGAAATCACGGGAGAATAGAAAAAATTCGCTTCCAACGAAATCACCCCAGAGCATAAAAAATTCACTGCCAAAGAAATGACTCCAGAGCACAGAAAACACGCTTCCAACGAAATGACCCTCTACTTAAAAAATTTGCTTCCATCGAAAAAATCGGAGAACACAAAAAATTCGCTTCCAACGAAATTACCCCAAAACACAAAAAATTCGCTTGCAACGAAATATCCAGAGAACACAAATATTAGCTTCCAATCAAATAACCCCAGAGCACAAAAAATTCGCTTCCAACGAAATGACTCCAGAGCACAGAAAACACGCTTCCAACGAAATGACCCCCTGCTTCAAATATTTGCTTCCATCAAAAAAAACGGAGAAAATCAAAAATTCACGTCCAACGAAATTACCACAGAACAGAAAAAAATTGCTTCCATCGAAATCACCACAGAACACAAAAAATTCGCTTCCAACAAAATCACCCTAGAACACAAAACATTCCCTTTCAACGAAATCACACTAGAACACAAAAAATTCGCTTCCAACGAAATCAGCCCAAAGCACAAAAAATTCCCTTCCAATGAAATTACTCCAGAGCACAGAAAACAAGCTTCCAACGAAATGACCCCCTACTTCAAAAATTTGCTTCCATCAAAAAAACAGGAGAACACAAAAAATTCGCTTGCAACGAAATCGTCTGAGAACACAAATATTCGCTTCCAACGAAATGACTCCAGAGCACAGAAAACACGCTTCGAACGAAATGATACCATACTTCAAAAATTTGCTTCCATTGAAATGACCCGAGAACACAAAAAATTCCCTTCGAACGAAAATACCCCAGAACACAAAAAAATTGTTTCCAATGAAATGACCCCAGAACACAAAAAATTCACTTCCAACGAAATTACCCCAGAACACAAAAAATTTGCTTCAATGAAATCACCCCAGAACACAAAAAATTCGCTTCCAACGAAATGACTCCAGAGCACAGAAAACATGCTCCCAACGAAATGATCCCATACTTCAAAAATTTGCTTCCATCGAAATCACCCGAGAACACAAAAAAATCGCTTCCAACGAAATTACGCCAGAACACAAAAAATTCGTTTGCAACAAAATCTTCTTAGAACAATATATTCGCTTCCAACGAAATCATCCCAGAACACAAAAAATTAGCTTCCAACATAATGACTACAGAGCAGAGAAAACACGCTTTCAACGAAATGATCCCATACTTCAAAAATTTGCTTCCAACGAAATTACCCCAGAACGCAATAAATTCGCTTCCAACGATACCTCCTGAGAACACAAATATTTGCTTCCAAAGAAATCATCCCAGAGCACAAAAAAATTCGCTCCCAACGAAATGACTCCAGAGAACAGAAAACACGCTTCCAACGAAATGACCCCCTGCTTCAAAAATTTCCTTCCATCAAAAAAACCAGAGAAAACAAAAAATTCACGTCCAACGAAATTACCACAGAACAGAAAAAATTTGCTTACATCGAAATCACCACAGAGCACAAAAAATTCCCTTCCAACGAAATGACTCCAAAGCACAGAAAACACGATTCTAATGAAATCACCCCCTACTTCGAAAAAACCGGAGAACACAAAAAATTCACTTCCATCGAAGTCACCCCATAACAGAGAAAATTCTCTTCCAACGAAATCACCCTAGAACACAAAAATTTCCCTTTCAACGAAATCACCTGAGAACACAAAAAATTCGCTTCCGACGAAATCACCCCAGAGCACAAAAAATTCCCTTCCAAAGAAATGACTCCAGAGCACAGAAAACACGCTTCCAACGAAATGACCCCAGAACACAAAAAATTCCCTTTCAACGGAATCACCCCAGAACACAAAAAATTCCCTTCCAACGAAATCACCCCAGAGCACAAAAAATTCGCTTGCAACGAAATCTCCTGGAACACAAATATTTATTTCCAATGAAATCAACACAGAACACAAAATATTCGCTTCCATTGAAATCACCCCAGAACACAAAAAATTTGCTTCAAAAGAAATTACCCCTGAACACAAGAAATTCGCTTCCAACGAAATCACACCAAAGCACATAAATTAGCTTCCAACGAAATGTCCCCATACTTCGAAAATTTGCTTCCATCGAAATCACCTGAGAACACAAAATAATTCGCTTCCAACGAAATTACCCCAGAACACAAAACATTTGCTTCCAACGAAATCACCCCTGAACACAAAAAATTTCACTTCCAACGAGGTGACCCCCTACTTCAAAAATTTGCTTCCATCGAAAAAACCGGAGAACACAAAAAAATTCGCTTCCAACGAAAATACCCCAGAACACAAAAAATTTGCTTCCAATGAAATCAACTCAGAACACAAAAAATTTGCTTCCAAAAAATGACTCCAGAGCAAAGAAAACACTCTTTCAACGAAATCACCCCATACTTCCAAAAAATTCCCTTTCAACGAAATTGCCCCAGAACACAAAAAATTCTCTTCCAAAAAACTCACCCCAGAACACAAAAAATTCGCGTCCAAAGAAATTACCCCAGAACAGAACAAATTCGCTTCCAAGGAAATCACCCCAGAACACAAAAAATTCGCTTCCAACGAAATGACTCCAGAGC
The DNA here is from genome assembly GCF_030254825.1 of Meriones unguiculatus. NCBI lineage: Eukaryota > Metazoa > Chordata > Mammalia > Rodentia > Muridae > Meriones > Meriones unguiculatus. Next base: position 66,197,134 of record NC_083353.1, read on the forward strand.
ACAGAAAACATGCTTCCAACGAAATGACCCCCTACTTCAAAAATTTGCTTCCATCGAGAAAACCTGAGAACACAAAAAATACACTTCCAACGAAAATACCCTAGAACACAAAAAATTCGCCTCCACTGAAATCATCCCAGAACACAAAAAATTAGCTTCCAACGAAATCAACCCAGAACACAAAAAATTCGCTTCCAACGAAATCACCCTAGAAAACAAAACATTCCCTTTCAACGAAATCACCCGAGAACACAAAAAATTCGCTTCCAAAGAAATGACACCAGAGCACAGGAAACCCGCTTTGAACGAAATGATACCATATTTCAAAAATTTGCTTCCATCGAAATCATCCCAGAACACAAAAAATTCGCTTCCAACGAAATCACCACAGAGCACAAAAAATTTGCTTCCAACGAAATGACTCCAGAGCACAGAAAACACGCTTCCAACTAAATGACCCCAGACCACGAAAAATTCGCGGCCAACGAAATCACCCGAGAACACAAAATATTCGCTTCCAACGTAATTACCCCAGAACACAAAAAATTCGCCTCCAACGAAATCACCCTTGAACACAAAAAATTCCCTTTAAACGAAATCACCCGAGAACACATAAACTTCGCTTCCAACGAAATCACCCCAGAGCACAAAAAATTCCCTTCCAATGAAATGACTCCAGAGCACAGAAAACATGCTTCCAACGAAATGACCCCCTACTTCAAAAATTTGCTTCCATTGAAAAAACCGGAGAATACAAAAAATTCACTTCCATCGAAATCACCCCAAAACACAGAAAATTCTCTTCCAACGAATTGACCCCAGAACACAAAAAATTCCCTTTCAACAAAATCACCACAGAACACAAAAAATTTGTTTCCAACGAAATCACCCCAGAGTACAAAAAATTCGCTTCCAACGAAATGAATCCAGAGCACAGAAAACACGCTTCCAACGAAATGACGCCAGAACACTAAAAATTCCCTTTCAACGAAATCACCCGAAGACGCAAAAAATTCGATTCCAACGAAATTACACCAGGACACAAAAAATTTGCTTCCAATGAAATCACCCCAGATCTCAAAAACTTCATTTCCAAAGAAATCACACCAGAACAGAGAAAAATTCGCTTCTAACAAAATGACTCCAAAGGACATAAAACCCGCTTCCAAGGATATTACCACAGAAAACAAAAAATTCACTTCCAACTATATCACAACAGAACACAAAAAATTCGCTTCCAACAATATCACCCCCAGAACACAAAAAATTCACTTCCAACGAAATCTCCTGAGAACACAAATATTCGCTTCAAAAGTAATCACCCCAGACCACAGAAAACACGCTTCCAACGAAATCACCCCAGACCACCAAAAATTCACTTCCAACGAAATCACCCCAGAACACAAAAAATTCGCTTCCAAAGAAATGAATCCAGAGCACAGAAAACACACTTCCAACGAAATGACGCCAGAACACTAAAAATTCCCTTTCAACATAATCACCCGAGAACACAAAAAATTCACTTCCATCGAAATCACCAGAGGAACACAAAATATTCGCTTCCAACAAAATCACCCCAGAGCACAAAAAATTCGTTTTCAACGAAAACACCCTAGAACACAAATAATTTGCTTCCAACGAAATCACCCGAGAATGCAAAAAATTTGCTTCCAAACAAATTACCCCAGAACACAAAAATTTGCTTACAACGAAATCACCACAGAGGACAAAAAATTCGTTTCCAAAGAAATCACACCAGAACACAAAAAATTCTCTTCCAACGAAATCACCCCAGATCACAAAAACTTCATTTCCAAAGAAATCGCACCAGAAAAGAGAAAAATTTGCTTCTAACGAAATGACTCCAAAGGACATAACACCTGCTTCCAGAGATATTACCCCAGAACACAAAGAATTCGCTTCCAACGAAATCACCCCACAACACAAAAAAAATTCGCTTCGATCAAAATCAACCCAGAACAAAAAAGTTCGCTTCCAAAAAAAATTACCCCGATCACAAAAACATCATTTCCAACAAAATCAAGATCACAAAAAATTTGCTTCCATCGAAATCACCCGAGATCACAAAAAATTAGCTTACAAAGAAATCACCGGAGAACACAAAAAAATTAGCTTCCAATGAAATTACCCAAGAAGGCAAAAAATTCGCTTCAAACGAAATCACCCCAGAGCACAAAAAATTCGTTTCCAACGAAATCACCGCAGATCACAAAAACTTCATTTCCAAAAAAAATCACACCAGAACAGAGAAAAATTCGCTTCTAACGAAATTACTCCAAAGGACATAAAACCTGCTTCCTAAGAAATTACGCCAGAACACCAAAAATTTGAATCCACTGAAATCATCCCAGAACACAAAAAATTCGCTTCCAACGAAATCAACCCAGAACAAAAAAATTCGCTTCCATCGAAATAACCAGAGAACACAAAAAATTCGCTTCCAACTAAACCACCCCAGAGCAGAAAAAAATCGCTTCCAACAAAATTACCCCAGAACAGATGAAATTTGCTTCCAATGATATCATCCCAGAGAACAAGAAATTCTTTCCAAAGAAATCACACCAGAACACAAAAAATTCGTTTCCAACCAAATCAACCCAGATCTCAAAAACTTCATTTCCAAAGAAATCAAACCAAAACAGAGAATAATTCGCTTCTAACAAAATGACTCCAAAGGACATAAAACCTGCTTCCAAGGATATTACCCCAGAACACAAAAAATTCGCTTCCAACGAAATCTCCGGAGAACACAAATATTCGCTTCCAAAGTAATCATTCCAGACCACAGAAAACACGCTTCCAACGAAATCACCCCAGACCACCAAAAATTCGCTTCCAACGAAATCACCCCAGAACACAAAAAATTCGCTTCCAACGAAATTGCCCCAGAACACAAAAAATTTGCTTCCAACGAAATCACCGCAGAACACAAAAATTTCGCTTCCAACGAAATGACTCCAGAGCACAGAAAACACACTTCCAACGAAATGACCCCCTGCTTCAAAAATTTGCTTCATTGGAAAAAACCGGAGAAAACAAAAAAATTCCCTTCAAAGGAAATTACCCCAGAACACAAAAAAATTCGCTTGCAACGAAATCTTCTGAGAACACGAATATTCGCTTCCAACGAAATCACCCCAGAACACAAAAAATTCGCTTTCAACGCAATGACTCCAGTGCACAGAAAACACACTCCCAACGAAATGATCCCAATCTTCAAAAATTTGCTTCCATCGAAATCACCCGAGAACACACAAAATTCGCTTCCAACGAAATTACGCCAGTACACGAAATATTCGCTTGCAACGAAATGTTCTGAAAGCACATACATTCGCTTCCAACGAAATCACCCCAGAACACAAAAAATTCACTTCCAACATGACTCGAGAGCAGAGAAAACAAGCTTCCAACGAAATGACCCCATATTTCAAAAATTTGGTTCCATTGAAATCACCCGAGAACACAAAAAATTCGCTTTCAATGAAATTACCCCAGAACACAAATATTCGCTTCCAACGAAATCTCCTGAGAACACAAATATTCCCTTCGAAAGAAATCATCCCAGAGCACAAAAAAATTCGCTTCCAACGAAATCACCCTAGAACACAAATAATTTCCTTTCAAAGAAATCACCCGAGAACACAAAAAATTCGCTTCCAACGAAATCAACCCAGAGCACAAAAAATTCGCTTCCAACGAAATGACTCCAGAGCACCGAAACATGCTTCCAACGAAATGACCTCCTACTTCAAAAATTTACTTCCATCAAAAAACCGGAGAACAGAAAATTTCGATTGCAACGAAATCTTCTGAGAACACAAATATTCGCTTCCAACAAAATCTCCCCAGAACACAAAAAATTCGCTTCCAACGAAATGACTCCAGAGCACAGAAAACACGCTTCGAACGAAATGATACCATACTTCAAAAATTTGTTTCCATTGAAATCACCCGAGAACACAAAATATTCGCTTCCAACGAAATCACCCCAGAACACAAAAAATTTGCTTCCAACGAAATTACCCCAGAACACAAAAAATTCACTTGCAAGGAAATCTTCTGAGAACACAAATATTCGCTTCCAAAGAAATCATCCCAGAGCACAAAAAAATTCGCTTCCAACGAAATTACCCCAGAACACAAGAAAATCGCTTCCAACGAAATTACCCGAGAACACAAAAATTTCGCTTCCGACAAAATCACCCCAGAGCACAAAAAATTCGATTCCAACGAAATGACTCCAGAGCACAGAAAACACGCTTCCGAGGAAATGATCCAATACTTCAAAAATTGGCTTCCATCGAAATCACCCGAGAACACAAAAAATTCACTTCCAACGAAATTATCCCTGAACACAAAAAATGCGCTTCCAACGAAATCACCCCAGAGCACAAAAAATTTGCTTCCAACGAAGTGACTCCAGAGCACAGAAAACACGCTTCCAACAAAATGACTCCGTACTTCAAAAATTTGCTTCCATCGAAAAATCCTGAGAACACAAAAACTTCTCTTCCAACGAAATTACCCTAGAACATAAAAAATTCTCTTTCAAAGAAATTACCCAAGATCACAAAAATTCGCTTGCAATGAAATCTTCTGAGAATACATATATTCGCTTAAAACCAAATCACTCCAGAACAAAAAAAAATTCGCTTCCAAAGAAATGCCTCTAGAGCACAGAAAACACTCTTCCAACGAAATGACCACATATTTCAAAATTTGCTTCCATTGAAATAATATAAAAACACAGAAAATTCTCTTCCAAAGATATTACCCAAGAAGACAAAAAATTGTTTTCCCACGAAATCACCCGAGAACACAAAAAATTCGCTTCCAACGAAATCACCCTAGAACACAAAATATTCTCTTTTAAAGAAATCACCCGAGTACACAAAAAAATGTGCTTCCAACGAAATCACCCCTGAGCACCAAAAATTCCCTTCCAACGAAGTGACTCCAGAGCACAGAAAACAGGCTTCCAACGAAATGACCCCCTACTTCAAAAATTTGCTTCCATCGAAGAAAAAGGAGAACACAAAAAATTCACTTCCAACGATATTACCCCAGAAGAAAAAATTCTTTTCCAACGAAATCTCCTGAGAACACAAATATTCGCTTCCAAAGATATCATCCCAGAGCACAAAAAATTCGCTTCCAACGAAATCACCCTAAAACATAAAAAATTTGCATCCATCGAAATCACCACAGAAGACAAATTTTCACTTCCAACAAAATCACTCCAGAGCACAAAAAATTGTCTTCCAACGAAATGACTCCAGAGCACAGAAAACACGCTTCCAAGGAAATGATCCCATACTTCAAAAATTGGCTTCCATCGAAATCACCCGAGAACACAAAAATTCACTACCAACGAAATGATCCCAGAACACAAAAAATGCGCTTCCAACGAAATCACCGCAGAGCACCAAAAATTCGCTTCCATCGAATTGACTCCAGAGCACAGAAAACACGCTTCCAACGAAATGACTCCCTACTTCAAAAATTTGCTTCCATCGAAAAATCCTGAAAGCACAAAAATTTCTATTCCAATGATATTACCCCAGAACACAAAAAATTCGCTTCCAACGAAATCACCTGAGAACAAAAATATTCTATTCCAAAGAAAACATCCAAGAGCACAAAAAATTAGCTTTCAACGAAATCACCCTAGAAAATAAAATATTCGCTTCCATCGAAATCACCATAGAAGACAAAAAATTCACTTCCAAGCAAATCACTCCTGAGCACAAAAAATTTGCTTTCAATGAAATCACCCTAGAACATAAAAAATTCCCTTTCAATAAAATTACCCCAGAACACAAAAAATTAGCTTGCAATGAAATCTCCTAAGAACACAAATATATGCTTCCAAAGAAAACATCCCAGAGCACAAAAAATTCGCTTCCAACGAAATCACCCCAGAACACCCAAAATTCCCTTTCAACGAAATCACCCCAGAACACAAAAAATTCGCTTCCAACGAAATCACCCCAAAACACCCAAAATTCACTTTCAACGAAATCAACCCAGAGCACAAAAAATACGCTTCCAACGAAATGACTCCAGAGCTCCGAAAACATGCTTCCAACGAAATGACCTCCTACTTCAAAAATTTACTTCCATCGAAAAAAACCGGAGAACAGAAAAAATTTGCTTGCAACGAAATCTTCTGAGAACACAAATATTTGCTTCCAACGAAATCTCCCCAGAACACAAAATATTCGCTTCCAAAGAAATCACCACAGAACACAAAAAATTTGCTTCCAACGAAATGACTCCAGAGCACAGAAAACACACTTCCAAGGAAATGATCCCATACTTCAAAAATTGGCTTCCATCGAAATCACCGGGGAACACAAAAAATTCACTTCCAACGAAAATATCCCAGAACAGAGAAAATGCGCTACCAACGAAATCACCCCAGAGAACAAAATATTCGCTTCCAAAGAAATGACTCCAGAGCACAGAAAACATGCTTCCAACGAAATGACTCCCTTCTTCAAAAATTTGCTTCCATCGAAAAATCCTGAGAGCACAAATATTTCTATTCCAACGAAATTACCCCAGAACACAAAAAATTCGCTTCCAACGAAATCTCCTGAGAATACAAATATTCACTTCCAAAGAAAACATCCCAGAGCGCAAAAAATTCGCTTCCAACGAAATCACCCTCGAACACAAAAAATTCCCTTTCAACAAAATCACCCGAGAATACAAAAAATTCGCTTCCAACATAATCAACCCAGAGCACAAAAAATTTGCTTCCAAAAAATGACTCCAGAGCACAGAAAACACGCTTCCAATGAAATGACTCCAGAGCACAAAAATTTGCTTCCAAAGAAATCACCCTAGAACATAAAAAATTCCCTTTCAATGAAATTACCCCAGAACACAAAAAATTCGCTTCCAACGAAATCAACCTACAGCACACAAAATTCGCTTCCAACGAAATGACTCCAGAGCTCTGAAAACATGCTTCCAACGAAATGACCTCCTACATCAAAAATTTACTTCCATCGAAAAAACCGGAGAACAGAAAAATTCGCTTGCAACGAAATCTACTGAGAACACAAATATTCGCTTCCAACGAAATCTCCCCAGAAAACAAAATATTCGCTTCCAAAGAAATCACTCCAGAACACAAAAAATTCACTTCCAACGAAATGACCCCAGAACACAAAAAATTCCCTTTCAAGGAAATCACCCGAGAACACAAAAAATTCGCTTCCAACGAAATGACCCCAGAGGACAAAAAATTCGCTTCCAACGAAATGACTCCAGAGCACAGAAAACACGCTTCCAATGAAATGACCCCTTCCTTCAAGAATTTGCTTCCATCAAACAAACCGGAGAACACAAAAAATTCATTTCCAAAGAAATGACCCCAGAACACAAAAAAATCCGCTTCCAGTGAAATCTTTTGAGAACACAAATATTCACTTCTAAAGAAATCATCCCAGAGCACAAAAAAAATTGTTTCCAATAAAATCACCCTAGAACATAAAAAATTTCCTTTCAAAGAAATCACCCGAGAACTCAAAAAATTCACGTCCAACGAAATTACCCCAGAACACAAGAAATTCGCTTCCAATGAAATTACCCTAGAACACAAAAAATTCGCTTCCAACGAAATCACCCCAGAGCACAAAAAATTCGCTTCCAACGAAATGACTCCAGAGCTCCGAAAACACGCTTCCAACGAAATAACTCCCTACTTCAAAAATTTGCTTCCATCGAAAAATCCTGAGAGCACAAAAATTTCTATTCCAACGAAATTACACCAGAACACAAAAAATTCGATTCCAACGAAATCACCCTCGAACACAAAAAATTCCCTTTCAACGAAATCACCCGAGAATACAAAAAATTCGCCTACAACATAATCAACCCAGAGCACAAAATATTCGATTCCGACAAAATGACTCCAGAGCACAGAAAATACGCGTCCAATGAAATGACCCCAGAACACCAAAAATTCGCTTCCAAAGAAATGACTCCAGAGCATAGAAAACACCCTAGAACATAAAAAAATCGCTTCCATCGAAATCACCACAGAGACAAAAATTCGCTTCCAACCAAATCACCCCAGAGCACAATAAATTCGCTTTCAACAAAATCACCCCAAAGCAGAAAAAATTTGCTTCCAAAAAAATGACCGTATACTTCAAAAATTTGCTTCCATTGAAATCACATGAGGACACAAACAATTCGCTTCCAAACCAATCACCCCAGACCACAAAAAAGTCGCTTGCAACGAAATCTTCTGAGAACACAAATATTTGCTTCCATCGAACTCACCCCAGAACACAAAAAATTCGCTTCAAAAGAAATGACTCCAGAGCACAGAAAACACACTTCCAACGAAATGATCCCATACTTCAAAAATTTCCTACAATCGAAATCACCCCAGAACACAAAAAATTCCCTTCTAACGAAGTTACCCCAGAACACAAAAAATTTGCTTCCAACGAAATGACTCCAGAGCACAAAAACACGCTTCCAAGGCAATGACCCCCTATTTCAAAAATTTGCTTCTATCGAAATACCGGAGAACACAAAAAATTCTCTTCCAACGAGATTACCCCAGAAGACAAAAAATTCTTTTCCAACGAAATCTCCTGAGAACAAAAATATTCGCTTCCAAAGATATCATCCCAGAGCACAAAAAATTCGCTTCCAACGAAAGCACCCTTGAACACAAAAATTCCCTTTCAACGAAATCACCCGAGAACAAAAAAAATTCGCTTCCAACGAAATCACCCCAGAACACAAATAATTCGCTTGCAACGAAATCTCCTGAGAACACAAATATTCGCTTCCAACGAAATTACCCCAGAGCACAAAAAATTCGCTTCCAACAAAATCACCCTAGAACACAAAAAATTCCCTTTCAGTGAAATCACCCGAGAACACAAAAAATTCACGTCCAACGAAATTACCACAGAACAGAAAAAATTTGCTTCCATCGAAATCACCCCAGAACACAAAAAATTAGCTTTAAACGAAATCACCTGAGAACAAAAAAATTTGCTTCAAACGGAATCACCACAGAGCACAAAATATTCGCTTCCAATGAAATGACTCCAAAGCACAGAAAACACGCTTCCAAAGAAAGGACCCCAGAAAACAAAAAATTCGCTTCCAATGAAATCACCCTAGAACATAAAAAATTCGCTTTCAACGAAATCACCCGAGAACACAAAAAAATTCACTTCCAACGAAATGACTCCAGAGCACAGAAAACACGCTTCCAATGAAATGACCCCAGGACACAAAGAATTCCCTTCCAAGAAAATCACCCTAGAACATAAAACCTTCCCTTCCTTCGAAATCACAACAGAAGACAAAAAATGCGCTTTCAACCAAATCACCCAGGAGCACAAAAAATTAGCTTCCAACGAAATCACCCTAAAACACAAAAAATTCGCTTGCAACGAAATCTCCTGAGAACACAAATATTCGCTTCCAACGAAATCACCCCAGAGCACAAAAAATTCGCTTCCAACAAAATGACTCCAGAGCACAGAAAACACGCTTCCAATGAAAAGACCCCCTGCTTCAAAAATTTGCTTCCATGGAAATACCGGAAAACACAAAAAATTCTCTTCTAACGATATTAGCCCAGAATACAAAAAATTCTTTTCCAACGAAATCTCCTGAGAACACAAATATTCGCTTCCAAAGATATCATCACAGAGCACAAAAAATTCGCTTCCAACGAAATCACCCTAAAACAGAAAAATACCCTTTCAACGAAATCACCCGAGAACACAAAAAATTCGCTTCCAACGAAATCACCGCAGAACACAAAAAATTCCCTTAAACGAAATCTGCTGAGAACACAAATATTCGCTTTCAAAGATATCATCCCAGACACAAAAATTCGCTTCCAACAAAATTACCCTAGAACACAAAAATTCCCTTTCAACGAAATCACCCAAGAACACAAAAAATTCGCTTTCAACAAAATCACCCCAGAGCACAAAAAATTCGCTTCCAACGAAATGACTCCAGAGCACAGAAAGCACGCATCCAATGAAATGATCTCAGAACACAAAAAATTTGCTTCCAATGAAATCTCCTGATAATACAAATATTCGCTTCCAAAGAAATCATCCCAGAGAACAAAAAAATTCTCTTCCAACAAAATCACCCTAGAACACAAAAAAATCCCATTCAACGAAATCACTCAAGAACAGAAAAAATTCACGTCCAACGAAATTACCACAGAACAGAAAAAATTTGCTTCCATCGAAATCACCCCAAAACACAAAAAATTCGCTTCCAACGCAATCACGCTAGAACACAAAAAATTAATTTTAAACGAAATCACCTGAAAACACAAAAAATTCGCTTCCAACGGAATCACCACAGAGCTCAAGATATTCGCTTCCAATGAAATGACTCCATAGCACAGAAAACACGCTTCCAATGAAAGGACCCCAGAACACAAAAAATTCGCTTCCAAAGAAATCACCCTAGAACATAAAAAATTCGCTTTCCAAGAAATCACCCGAGAACACAAAAAATTCGCTTCCCACGAAATTACCCCAGAACACAAAAAATTTGCTTGCAAAGAAATCTTCTGAGAAGACATATATTCGCTTCCAACCAAATCACCCCAGATCACAAAAAATTCGCTTCCAAATAAATGACTCCAGAGCACAGAAAACACGCTTCCAACGAAATGACCCTCTACTTCAAAAATTTGCTTCCATTGAAAAGACCGGAAAGCACAAAAAATTCTCTTCCAACGATATTACGCCAGAAGACAAAAAAATTCTTTTCCAACGTAATCTTATAAGAACACAAACATTTGATTCCAAAGATATCATCCCAGAGCACAGAAAACACGCTTCCAACAAAACGACCCCCTACTTCAAAAATTTGTTTCCATCGAGATCACCTGAGAACACAAAAAATTCTCTCTCAACGAAATTACCCCTGAACACAAAATATTCGCTTGCAACGAAATCTCCTGAGAACACAAATATTGGCTTCGAACGAAATCACCCCAGAGCACAAAAAATTGGCTTCCAAAGAAATGACTCCAGAGCATAGAAAAAAACGCTTCCAAAGAAATGACCCCCTACTACAAAAATTTGCTACCATTGAAAAGACCGGAGAACACAAAAAATTCTCTTCCAACGATATTGCCCCAGGAGACAAAAAATCGTTTTCCTACGAATTCTCCTGAGAAAACAAATATTCGTCTCAAAATTATCATCCCAGAGCAAAAAATTTTCTTCCAACGAAATCACCCTAGAATACAAAAATTCCCTTTCAATGAAATCACCCGAGAACACAAAAAATTCGCTTCCAATGAAATCAACCCAGATCACAAAAAATTCGCTTGCAACGAAATCTCCTGAGAACACAAAAATTCGCTTCCAACGAAATCACCCCAGAGCACAAAAAATTGGCTTCCAAAGAAATGATTCCAGAGCATAGAAAACACGCTTCCAACGAAATGACCCCATACTTCAAAAATTTGCTACCATCGAAATCACCCCAGAACACAAAAATTCGCTTCCAATGAAATCAGCCCAGAACACAAAAAATTCGATTGCAAAGAAATCTCCTGAGAACACAAATATTCACTTACAACGAAATCACCCGAGAGCACAAAAAATTCACTTCCAACGAAATGACTCCAGAGCACAGAAAACACACTTCCAACGAAATGACCCTCTACTTCAAAAATTTGCTTCCATCGAAAAGACCGGAGAACAGAAAAAATTCTCTTTCAACGATATTAACCCAGAAGATAATAAATTCTTTTCCAACGAAATCTCCTGAGAACACAAATATTCGCTTCCAAAGATATCATCCCAGAGCACAAAAAATTTGCTTCCAACAAAATCACCCTAGAACACAAAAATTCCCTTTCAACGAAATCACCCTAGAACACAAAAATTTTGCTTCCAAGGAAATCACCCCAGAACACAAAAAATTCGATTGCAAGGAAATCTCCTGAGAACACAAATATTGGCTTCCAACGAAATCACTCCAGAGCACAAAAAATTGGCTTCCAAAGAAACGACTCCAAGCATAGAAAACACGCTTCCAACGAAATGACCCCTTACTTCAAAAATGTGCTTCCATGGAAAAGACCAGAGAACACAAAAAATTCTCTCCCAACGATATTACCCCAGAAGACAATAAATTATTTTCCAACGAAATTTCCTGAGAACACAAATATTCGCTTCCAAAGATATCATCCCAGAGCACAAAAAATTTGCTTCCAAACAATCACCCTAGAACACAGAAATTCCCTTTCAACGAAATCACCCGAGAACACAAAAATTTTGCTTCCAAGGAAATCACCCCAGAACACAAAAAATTCGATTGCAAGGAAATCTCCTGAGAACACAAATATTGGCTTCCAACGAAATCACTCCAGAGCACAAAAAATTGGCTTCTAAAGAAATGACTCCAGAGCATAGAAAACACACTTCCAACGAAATGACCCCCTACTTCAAAAATGTGCTTCCATGGAAAAGACCAGAGAACACAAAAAATTCTCTCCCAACGATATTACATCAGAAGACAATAAATTATTTTCCAACGAAATTTCCTGAGAACACAAATATTCGCTTCCAAAGATATCATCCCAGAGCAAAAAAAAATTTGCTTCCAACCAAATCACCCTAGAACACAAAAATTCCCTTTCAACGAAATCACCCAAGAACACAAAAATTTTGCTTCCAAGGAAATAACCCCAGAACACAAAAAATTCGCTTGCAACGAAATCTCCTGAGAACACAAATATTGGCTTTCAACGAAATCACCCCAGAGCACAAAAAATTCGCTTCCAACGAAATGACTCCAGAGCACAGAAAACACGCTTCCAACGAAATGACCCCCTACTTCAAAAATGTGCTTCCATCGAAAAAAATGGTGAACACAAAAAATACTATTCCAACGATATTATCTCAGAATAAATAAAATACTTTTCCAACGAAATCTCCTGAGTACACAAATATTCGCTTTCAAAGATATCATCCCAGAAACAAAAATTCGCTTCCAACAAAATTACCCTAGAACACAAAAATTCCCTTTCAACGAAATCACCCGAGAACAAAAAAATTTGCTTCCATCGAAATCACCCCAAAACACAAAAAATTCGCTTCCAACGCAATCACGCTAGAACACAAAAAATTAATTTAAACGAAATCACCTGAGAACACAAAAAATGCGCTTCCAATGGAATCACCACAGAGAACAAAATATTCGCTTCCAATGAAATGACTCCATAGCACAGAAAACACGCTTCCAATGAAAGAACCCCAAAACACAAAAAATTCGCTTTCCAAGAAATCACTCGAGAACACAAAAAATTCGCTTCCTACGAAATTACCCCAGAACACAAAAAATTCGCATGCAAAGAAATTTTCTGAGAACACATATATTCGCTTCCAACCAAATCACCCAGAACCCAAAAAATTCGCTTCCAAATAAATGACTCCAGAGCACAGAAAAAACGCTTCCAACGAAATGACCCTCTACTTCAAAAATTTGCTTCCATTGAAAAGACCGGAAAACACAAAAAATTCTCTTCCAACAATATTACACCAGAAGACAAAAAATTCTTTTCCAATGAAATCTTCTGAGAACACAAATATTCGCTTCCAAAGATATCATTCCAGAGCACAACAAATTCACTTCCAACGAAATCACCCTAGAACACTAATATTCCCTTTCAAAGTAATCACCCGAGAACACAAAAAATTTGCTTCCAACGAAATCACCCCAGAGCACAAAATATTCGCTTCCAACGAAATGATTCCAGAGCACAGAAAACATGCTTCCAACGCAATGACCCCCTACTACAAAAATTTGCTTCCATGGAAATACTGGAAAACACAAAAAATTCTCTTCTAATGATATTACCCCAGAAGACAAAAAATTCTTTTCCAACGAAATCTTCCTAAAACAGAAATATTCGCTTCCAACGAAATCAACCCAGAACACAAAAAATTCGCTTCCAACGAAGTGACTCCAGAGCACAGAAAACACGCTTCCAATGCAATGACCCCCTACTACAAAAATTTGCTTCCATGGAAATACCGGAAAACACAAAAAATTCTCTTCTAATGATATTACCCCAGAAGACAAAAAATTCTTTTCCAACGAAATCTCCTGAGAACCCAAATATTACCTTCCAAAAATATCATTCCAGAGCACAAAAAATTCGCTTCCAACGAAATCACCCTAAAACAGAAAAATACCCTTTCAACGAAATCACCCGAGAACACAAAAATTCGCTTCCAACGAAATCACCGCAGAACACAAAAAATTCCCTTGCGAGGAAATCTCCTGAGAACACAAATATTCGCTTCCAAAGAAATCACCCCGGAGCACCAAAAAATTCACTTCCAACGAAATGACTGCAGAGCACACAAAACATGCTTCCAATGAAATGAGCACAGAACACAAAAAATTCCCTTCCAACGACATCACCCTAGAATATAAAACACTCGCTTCCTTTCAAAATTACCACAGAAGACAAAAAATTCGCTTCCAACCAAATCACCCAATTGCACAGAAAATTTGCTTCCAACGAAATTACCCCAGAATACAAAAAATTCGCTTGCAACGAAATCTTCCGAAAACACATATATTCGCTTCCAAAGAAATCAACCAAGAACACAAAAAATTCGCTTCCAACGAAGTGACTCCAGAGCACAGAAAACACACTTCCAAAGAAATGACCCAATATTTCAAAAATTTGCTTCCATCGAAATCACCCGAGAACACAAAAAATTCGCTTCGAACGAAATGACTCCAGAGCACAGAAAACACGCTTCCAATAAAATGACCCCATATTTCAAAAATTTGCTTCCATCGAAATCACCCAAGAACACAAAAAATTCGCTTCCAACAAAATTACCGAAGAACACAAACAATTCACTTCCAACGAAATCTCCTGATAACACAAATATTCGCTTCCAAAGAAATCATCCAAGGGCACAAAAAAAATTCGCTTCCAACAAAATCACCCTAGAACACAAAAAATTCGCTTTCAGTGAAATCACCCGAGAACACAAAAAATTCACGTCCAACGAAATTACCACAGAACAGAAAAAATTTGCTTCCATCGAAATCACCCCAGAACACAAAAAATTAGCTTTAAATGAAATCACCCGAGAACACAAAAAATTCGCTTCAAACGGAATCACCACAGAGCACAAAATATTCGATTCCAATGAAATGACTCCAAAGCATAGAAAACACGCTTCCAAAGAAAGGACCCCAGAACACAAAAAATTCGCTTCCAATGAAATCACCCTAGAACATAAAAAATTCGCTTTCAACGAAATCACCCGAGAATACAAAGAAATTCGCTTCCAACGAAATGACTCCAGAGCACAGAAATCACGCTTCCAATGAAAAGACCCCCTATTTCAAAAATTTGCTTCCATTGAAAAAACTGGAGAACACAAAAAATATTCTTCCAAAGAGATTACCACTGAAGACAAAAAATTCTTTTCCAACGAAATCTCCTAAGAACACAAATATTTGCTTCCAAAGATATCATTCCAGAGCACAAAAAATTCGCTTCGAACAAAATCACCCTAGAACACAAAAAATTCCCTTTCAACGAAATCACCCGAGAACACAAATTTCACGTCCAACGAAATTAACCCAGAACACAAAAAATTCGATTGCAACAAAATCTTCTGAGAACACTTATATTCACTTCCAACCAAATCACCACAGAACACAACAAATTAGCTTCCAAAGAAATGACTCCAGAGCACAGAAAACATGCTTCCAACGAAATGAGCCCTACTTCAAAAATTTGCTTCCATCGAAAACACCGGAGAACACAAAAAAATCTCTTCCAACGATATTACCCCAGAAGACAAAAAATTCTTTTCCAACGAAATCTCCTGAGAACACAAATATTCGCTTCCAAAGATATCATCCCAGAGCACAGAAAATTCGCTTCCAACGAAATCACCCTAGAACACAAAAAATTCGCTTTCAACGAAATCTCCTGAGAACACATATATTCGCTTCCAACGAAATCACCACAGAGCACAAAAAATTCGCTTCCAACAAAATGACTCTACAGCACAGAAAACACGCTTCCAACGAAATGACCCCCTATTTCAAAAATTTGCTTCCATCGAAAACACCGGAGAGCACAAAAACATCTCTTCCAACGATATTACCCCAGAAGACAAAAAATTCTTTTCCAACGAAATCTCCTGAGAACACAAATATTCGCTTCCAAAGATATCATCCCAGAGCACAAAAAATTCGCTTCCAAAGAAATCACCCTAGAACACAAAAAATTCGCTTCCAACGAAATCTCCTGAGAACACATATATTCGCTTCCAACGAAATCACCCCATAGCACAAAAAATTCGCTTCCAACAAAATGACACTACAGCACAGAAAACACGCTTCCAACGAAATGACCCCTATTTCAAAAATTTGCTTCCATCGAAAAAACCGGAGAACACAAAAAATTCTTCCAACAATATTACCCCAGAAGACAAAAAATTCTTTTCCAATGAAATCTCCTGGGAACACAAATATTCGCTTCCACAGATATCATCACAGAGTTGAAAAAAAATCGCTTCCAACGAAATCACCGTAGAACACAAAAATTCCCTTTCAACGAAATCACCCGAGAACACAAAAAATTTGCTTCCAACAAAATTACCCCAGAGCACAAAAAATTCGCTTCCAAAGATATGACTCCAGAGCACAGAAAGCATGCTTCCAATGAAATGACCCCTGAACACAAAAAATTCGCCTCCAACGAAATCACCCTAAAACATAAAAAATTCGCTTCCATCGAAATCACCACAGAAGACAAAAAATTCGCTTCCAAACAAATCACCCCAGAGCACAAAAAATTCGCTTCGAACGAAGTTACCCTAGAACACAAAAATTCGCTTCCAACGAAATCACCCCAGAACACAAAAAATTCGCTTCCAACGAAATGACTCCAGAGAACAGAAAACACGCTTCCAACGCAATGACCCCCTACTTCAAAAATTTGCTTCCATGGAAATACCGGAAAACACAAAAAATTCTCTTCTAACGATATTACCCCAGAAGACAAAAAATTCTTTTCCAACGAAATCTCCTGAGAACACAAATATTCGCTTCCAACGAAATCACCCTAAAACAGAAAAATATCCTTTCAAAGAAATCACCCGAGAACACAAAAAATTCGCTTCCAACGAAATCACTGCAGAACACAAAAAATTCCCTCGCAACGAAATCTCCTGAGAACAGAAATATTCGCTTCCAACGAAATCACCACAGAGCACAAAAAAATTGCTTCCAATGAAATGACTCCAGAGCAAACAAAACACGCTTCCAATGAAATGACCCTAGAACACAAAAAATTCCCTTCCAACGAAATCACCCTAGAATATAAAACACTCGCTGCCTTCGAAATCACCACAGAAGACAAAAAATTCGCTTCCAACCAAATCACCCAAGAGCACAAAAAATTCCCTTCCAATGAAATCACCCTAGAACATAAAAAAATCGATTTCAACAAAATCACCCGAGAACACAAAAAATTTGCTTCCAACGAAATTACCCCAGAATACAAAAATTTGCTTGCAACGAAATCTCCCGAAAAACACATATATTCGCTTCCAACGAAATAAACTCAGAACACAAAAAATTCGCTTCCAACGAAGTGACTCCAGAGCACAAAAAACATGCTTCCAACGAAATGACCCGATATTTCAAAAATTTGCTTCCATCGAAATCACCACAGAACACAAAAAATTCGCTTCCAAAGCAATCACGCTAGAACACAAAAAATGAGCTATAAACGAAATCACCTAAGAACACAAAAAATTCGCTTCCAACAAAATCACCACAGAGCACAAAATATTTGCTTCCAATGAAATGACTCCAAAGCACAGAAAACATGCTTCCAATGAAAGGAATCAAGAACACAAAAAATTAGCTTCGAACGAAGTTACCCTAGAACACAAAAATTCGCTTCCAACGAAATCACCCCAGAACACAAAAAATTCGCTTCCAACGAAATGACTCCAGAGAACAGAAAACACGCTTCCAACGCAATGACCCCCTACTTCAAAAATTTGATTCCATGGAAATACCGGAAAACACAAAAAATTCTCTTCTAACGATATTACCCCAGAAGACAAAAAATTCTTTTCCAACGAAATCTCCTGAGAACACAAATATTCGCTTTCAACGAAATCACCCTAAAACAGAAAAATATCCTTTCAAAGAAATCACCCGAGAACACAAAAAATTCGCTTCCAACGAAATCACCGCAGAACACAAAAAATTCCCTCGCAATGAAATCTCCTGAGAACACAAATATTCGCTTCCAACGAAATCACCCCAGAGCACAAAAAAATTTGCTTCCGATGAAATGACTCCAGAGCACAAAAAACACGCTTCCAACGAAATGACCCGATATTTCAAAAATTTGCTTCCATCGAAATCACCCGAGAACACAAAAAATTCGCTTCGAACGAAATGACTCCAGAGCACAGAAAACACGCTTCCAATAAAATGACCCCATATTTCAAAAATTTGCTTCCATCGAAATCACCCAAGAACACAAAAAATTCGCTTCCAACGAAATTACCGAAGAACACAAACAATTCACTTCCAACGAAATCTCCTGATAACACAAATATTCGCTTCCAAAGAAATCATCCAAGGGCACAAAAAAAATTCGCTTCCAACAAAATCACCCTAGAACACAAAAAATTCGCTTTCAGTGAAATCACCCGAGAACACAAAAAATTCACGTCCAACGAAATTACCACAGAACAGAAAAAATTTGCTTCCATCGAAATCACCCCAGAACACAAAAAATTAGCTTTAAATGAAATCACCCGAGAACACAAAAAATTCGCTTCAAACGGAATCACCACAGAGCACAAAATATTCGATTCCAATGAAATGACTCCAAAGCATAGAAAACACGCTTCCAAAGAAAGGACCCCAGAACACAAAAAATTCGCTTCCAATGAAATCACCCTAGAACATAAAAAATTCGCTTTCAACGAAATCACCCGAGAATACAAAGAAATTCGCTTCCAACGAAATGACTCCAGAGCACAGAAAACACGCTTCCAATGAAATGACCCCAGAACACAAAAAATTCCCTTCAAAGAAAATCACCCTAGAACATAAAACCCTCGCTTCCTTCGAAATCACCACAGAAGACAAAAAATGCGCTTCCAACCAAATCACAAAAGAGCACAAAAAATTCGCTTCCAACAAAATCACCCTAGAACACAAAAAATTAGCTTGCAACGAAATCTCCTTAGAACACAAATATTCGCTTCCAACGAAATCACCCCTGAGCACAAAAAATTCGCATCCAACCAAATGACTCCAGAGCACAGAAAACACGCTTCCAATGAAAAGACCCCCTATTTCAAAAATTTGCTTCCATTGAAAAAACTGGAGAACACAAAAAATATTCTTCCAAAGAGATTACCACTGAAGACAAAAAATTCTTTTCCAACGAAATCTCCTAAGAACACAAATATTCGCTTCCAAAGATATCATTCCAGAGCACAAAAAATTCGCTTCGAACAAAATCACCCTAGAACACAAAAAATTCCCTTTCAACGAAATCACCCGAGAACACAAATTTCACGTCCAACGAAATTAACCCAGAACACAAAAAATTCGATTGCAACAAAATCTTCTGAGAACACTTATATTCACTTCCAACCAAATCACCACAGAACACAACAAATTAGCTTCCAAAGAAATGACTCCAGAGCACAGAAAACATGCTTCCAACGAAATGAACCCTACTTCAAAAATTTGCTTCCATCGAAAACACCGGAGAACACAAAAAAATCTCTTCCAACGATATTACCCCAGAAGACAAAAAATTCTTTTCCAACGAAATCTCCTGAGAACACAAATATTCGCTTCCAAAGATATCATCCCAGAGCACAGAAAATTCGCTTCCAACGAAATCACCCTAGAACACAAAAAATTCGCTTTCAACGAAATCTCCTGAGAACACATATATTCGCTTCCAACGAAATCACCACAGAGCACAAAAAATTCGCTTCCAACAAAATGACTCTACAGCACAGAAAACACGCTTCCAACGAAATGACCCCCTATTTCAAAAATTTGCTTCCATCGAAAACACCAGAGAGCACAAAAACATCTCTTCCAACGATATTACCCCAGAAGACAAAAAATTCTTTTCCAACGAAATCTCCTGAGAACACAAATATTCGCTTCCAAAGATATCATCCCAGAGCACAAAAAATTCGCTTCCAAAGAAATCACCCTAGAACACAAAAAATTCGCTTCCAACGAAATCTCCTGAGAACACATATATTCGCTTCCAACGAAATCACCCCATAGAACAAAAAATTCGCTTCCAACAAAATGACACTACAGCACAGAAAACACGCTTCCAACGAAATGACCCCTATTTCAAAAATTTGCTTCCATCGAAAAAACCGGAGAACACAAAAAATTCTTCCAACAATATTACCCCAGAAGACAAAAAATTCTTTTCCAATGAAATCTCCTGGGAACACAAATATTCGCTTCCACAGATATCATCACAGAGTTGAAAAAAAATCGCTTCCAACGAAATCACCGTAGAACACAAAAATTCCCTTTCAACGAAATCACCCGAGAACACAAAAAATTTGCTTCCAACAAAATTACCCCAGAGCACAAAAAATTCGCTTCCAAAGATATGACTCCAGAGCACAGAAAGCATGCTTCCAATGAAATGACCCCTGAACACAAAAAATTCGCCTCCAACGAAATCACCCTAAAACATAAAAAATTCGCTTCCATCGAAATCACCACAGAAGACAAAAAATTCGCTTCCAAACAAATCACCCCAGAGCACAAAAAATTCGCTTCGAACGAAGTTACCCTAGAACACAAAAATTCGCTTCCAACGAAATCACCCCAGAACACAAAAAATTCGCTTCCAACGAAATGACTCCAGAGAACAGAAAACACGCTTCCAACGCAATGACCCCCTACTTCAAAAATTTGCTTCCATGGAAATACCGGAAAACACAAAAAATTCTCTTCTAACGATATTACCCCAGAAGACAAAAAATTCTTTTCCAACGAAATCTCCTGAGAACACAAATATTCGCTTCCAACGAAATCACCCTAAAACAGAAAAATATCCTTTCAAAGAAATCACCCGAGAACACAAAAAATTCGCTTCCAACGAAATCACTGCAGAACACAAAAAATTCCCTCGCAACGAAATCTCCTGAGAACAGAAATATTCGCTTCCAACGAAATCACCACAGAGCACAAAAAAATTGCTTCCAATGAAATGACTCCAGAGCAAACAAAACACGCTTCCAATGAAATGACCCTAGAACACAAAAAATTCCCTTCCAACGAAATCACCCTAGAATATAAAACACTCGCTGCCTTCGAAATCACCACAGAAGACAAAAAATTCGCTTCCAACCAAATCACCCAAGAGCACAAAAAATTCCCTTCCAATGAAATCACCCTAGAACATGAAAAAATCGATTTCAACAAAATCACCCGAGAACACAAAAAATTTGCTTCCAACGAAATTACCCCAGAATACAAAAATTTGCTTGCAACGAAATCTCCCGAAAAACACATATATTCGCTTCCAACGAAATAAACTCAGAACACAAAAAATTCGCTTCCAACGAAGTGACTCCAGAGCACAAAAAACATGCTTCCAACGAAATGACCCGATATTTCAAAAATTTGCTTCCATCGAAATCACCACAGAACACAAAAAATTCGCTTCCAAAGCAATCACGCTAGAACACAAAAAATGAGCTATAAACGAAATCACCTAAGAACACAAAAAATTCGCTTCCAACAAAATCACCACAGAGCACAAAATATTTGCTTCCAATGAAATGACTCCAAAGCACAGAAAACATGCTTCCAATGAAAGGAATCAAGAACACAAAAAATTAGCTTCGAACGAAGTTACCCTAGAACACAAAAATTCGCTTCCAACGAAATCACCCCAGAACACAAAAAATTCGCTACCAACGAAATGACTCCAGAGAACAGAAAACACGCTTCCAACGCAATGACCCCCTACTTCAAAAATTTGCTTCCATGGAAATACCGGAAAACACAAAAAATTCTCTTCTAACGATATTACCCCAGAAGACAAAAAATTCTTTTCCAACGAAATCTCCTGAGAACACAAATATTCGCTTCCAACGAAATCACCCTAAAACAGAAAAATATCCTTTCAAAGAAATCACCCGAGAACACAAAAAATTCGCTTCCAACGAAATCACCGCAGAACACAAAAAATTCCCTCGCAATGAAATCTCCTGAGAACACAAATATTCGCTTCCAACGAAATCACCCCAGAGCACAAAAAAATTTGCTTCCGATGAAATGACTCCAGAGCACAAAAAACACGCTTCCAACGAAATGACCCGATATTTCAAAAATTTGCTTCCTTCGAAATCACCCGAGAACACAAAAAATTCGCTTCCAATGAAATGACTCCAGAGCACAGAAAACACGCTTCCAACGAAATGACCCGGTATTTCAAAAATTTGCTTCCTTCGAAATCACCCAAGAACACAAAAAATTCGCTTCCAACGAAATTACCCCAGAACACAAAAAATTCACTTCCAACGAAATCTCCTGATGACACAAATATTTGCTTCCAAAGAAATCATCCTAGGGCACAAAAAAATTCGCTTCCAACAAAATCACCCTAGAACACAAAAAATTCCCTTTCAACGAAATCACCCGAAAACACAAAAAATTCACGTCCAACGACATTACTACAGAACAGAAAAAATTTGCTTCTATTGAAATCACCCCAAACACAAAAAATTCCCTTCCAAGAAAACCACCCTAGATCATAAAACACTCGCTTCCTTCGAAATCACCACAGAAGACAAACAATGCGCTTCCAACCAAATCACCTAAGAGCACAAAAAAATTGCTTCCAACAAAATCACCCTAGAACAAAAAAAATTCGCTTGCAACGAAATCTCCTGAGAACACAAATATTCGCTTCCAACGAAATCACCCCAGAACACAAAAAATTCGCTTCCAACGAAATGACTCCAGAGCACAGAAATCACGCTTCCAAGGAAATGACCCCCTACTTTAAAAATTTGCTTCCATCGAAAACACCGGAGAACACAAAAAAATCTCTTCCAACGATATTACCCCAGAAGACAAAAAATTCTTTTCCATCGAAATCTCCTGAGAACACAAATATTCGCTTCCAAAGATATCATCACAGAGTAGTAAAAAATCGCTTCCAAAGAAATCACCGTAGAACACAAAAATTCCCTTTCAACGAAATCCCCCGAGAACACAAAAAATTTGCTTCCAAAGATGTGACTCCAGAGCACAGAAAGCATGCTTCCAATGAAATGACCCCTGAACACAAATAATTCGCCTCCAACGAAATCACCCTAAAACATAAAAAATTCGCTTCCATCGAAATCACCACAGAAGACAAAAAATTCCCTTCCAAACAAATCACTCCAGAGCACAAAAAATTCGCTTCGAACGAAATCAACCCAGAGCACAAAAAATTTGCTTCCAAGAAATGACTCCAGAGCACAGAAAACACGCTTCCAACGAAATGACCCCATATTTCAAAAATTTGCTTCCATTGAAATCACCCAAGAACACAAAAAATTCGCGTCCAAAGAAATTACCCCGGAACACAAAAAATTCGCTTCCAACGAAATCTCCTGATAACACAAATATCTTCCAAAGAAATCATCCCAGAGAACAAAAAAATTCGCTTCCAACAAAATCACCCTAGAACACAAAAAATTCGCTTTCAACGAAATCACCGGAGAACACTAAAAGTTCACTTCCAACAAAATTACCACAGAACAGAAAAAATTTGCTTCCATCGAAATCACCCCAGAACACAAAAAATTCGCTTCCAACGCAATCACGCTAGAACACAAAAAATTCACTTCCAACGAAATGACCCCAGAACACAAAAAATTCGCTTCCAACGAAATGACTCCAGAGCACAGAAAACATGCTTCCAACGAAATGACCCTTTACTTCAAAAATTAGCTTTCAACGAAATCATCCCAGAGCACAAAAAATTCGCTTCCAACGAAATGACTCCAGAGCACAGAAAGCACACTTCCAATGAAATGACCCCAGAACACAAAAAATTCGTCTCCAACGAAATTAGCACAGAACAGAAAAAATTTGCTTCCATTGAAATCACCCGAGAACACAAAAAATTTGCTGCCAACAAAATCAACCCAGAACACAAAAAATTCACTTGCAACGAAATCTCCTGAGAACACAAAAATTCGCTTCCATCGAAATCACCACAGAGCACAAAAATTCGCTTCCAACGATATTACCCCAGAAGACAAAAATTCTTTTCCAGCGAAATCTCCGGAGAACACAAATATTCGCTTCCAAAGTTATCATCCCCGAGCACAAAAAATTCGCTTCCAAAGAAATCACCCTAGAACACAAAAATTCCCTTTCAACGAAATCACCCGAGAACACAAAAAATTTGCTTCCATCGAAATCACCACAAAACACAAAAAATTCGCTTCCAACACAATCACGCTAGAACACAAAAAATTAATTTAAACGAAATCACCAGAGAACACAAAAAATTCGCTTCCAACGGAATCACCACAGAGCAAAAAATATTCGCTTCCAATGA
The DNA here is from genome assembly GCF_030254825.1 of Meriones unguiculatus. Lineage (NCBI taxonomy): Eukaryota > Metazoa > Chordata > Mammalia > Rodentia > Muridae > Meriones > Meriones unguiculatus. The sequence goes on from NC_083353.1 coordinate 66,221,828, forward strand.
AATGACTCCTTAGCACAGAAAACACGCTTCCAATGAAAGGACCCCAGAACACAAAAAATTCGCTTCCAACGAAATCACTCTAGAACATAAAAAATTTGCTTTCCAAGAAATCACCCGAGAACACAAAAAATTCGCTTCCCACAAAATTACCCCAGAACACAAAAAATTCGCTTGCAAAGAAATTTTCTGGAAACACATATATTCGCTTCCAACCAATCACCCCAGAACACAAAAAATTCGCTTCCAAATAAATGACTCCAGAGCACAGAAAACACGCTTCCAACGAAATGACCCTCTACTTCCAAAATTTGCTTCCATTGAAAAGACCGGAAAACACAAAAACTTCTCTTCCAACGATATTACCCCAGAAGACAAAAAATTCTTTTCCAACGTAATCTCCTAAGAACACAAACATTTGATTACAAAGATATCATCCCAGAGCACAGAAAACACGCTTCCAAAGAAATGACCCCCTACTTCAAAAATTTGTTTCCATCGAGATCACCTGAAAACACAAAAAATTCTCTCTCAACGAAATAACCCCAGAAAAAAAAAATTCGCTTGCAACGAAATCTCATGAGAACACAAATATTGGCTTCCAACGAAATCACCCCAGAGCACAAAAAATTGGCTTCCAAAGAAATGACTCCAGAGCATAGAATACACGCTTCCATCGAAAAGACCGGAGAACACAAAAAATTCTCTTCCAACGATATTACCCTAGGAGACAAAAAAATTATTTTCCAAAGAATTCTCCTGAGATAACAAATATTCGCTCTCAAAATTATCATCCCAGAGCACAAAAAATTCACTTCCAACCAAATCACCATAGAACACAAAAATTCCCTTTCAATGAAATCACCCGAGAGCACAAAAAATTTGCTTCCAACGAAATCAACCCAGAACACAAAAAATTCGCTTGCAACGAAATCTCCCGAGAACACAAAAATTTGCTTCCAACGAAATCACCCCAGAGCACAAAAATTTTGCTTCCAACGAAATGACTCCAGAGCACAGAAAACATGCTTCCAACGAAAGGACCCCCTACTTCAAAAATGTGCTTACATCGAAAAAACCGGTGAACACAAAAAATTCTATTCCAACGATATTACCCCAGAATAAATAAAATTCTTTTCCAACGAAATCTCCTGAGTACACAAATATTCGCGTTCAAAGATATCATCCCAGATACAAAAATTCGCTTCCAACAAAATTACCCTAGAACACAAAAATTCCCTTTCAACAAAATCACCCGAGAACACAAAAAATTCGCTTTCAACGAAATCATCCCAGAGCACAAAAAATTCGCTTCCAACGAAATGACTCCAGAGCACAGAAAGCACACTTCCAATGAAATGACCCCAGAACACAAAAAATTCGCCTCCAACGAAATTAGCACAGAACCGAAAAAATTTGCTTCCATCGAAATCACCCGAGAACACAAAAAATTCGCTGCCAACGAAATCAACCCAGAACACAAAAAATTCACTTGCAACGAAATCTCCTGAGAACACAAAAATTCGCTTCCATCGAAATCACCACAGAGCACAAAAAATTCGCTTCCAACGATATTACCCCAGAAGACAAAAATTCTTTTCCAGCGAAATCTCCTGAGAACACAAATATTCGCTTCCAAAGTTATCATCCCCGAGCACAAAAAATTCGCTTCCAAAGAAATCACCCTAGAACACAAAAATTCCCTTTCAACGAAAACACCCGAAAACAAAAAAAATTAGCTTCCAAAGAAATTACCACAGAACAAAAAAAAATTGCTTCCATCGAAATCACCCGAGAACACAAAAAATTCGCTTCCAACGAAATCACGCTAGAACACAAAAAAATTCTCTTCCAACGAAATCACCCCAGAACGCAAAAAATTTCCTCCCAACGAAATGACTCCAAAGCACAGAAAACACGATTCCAACAAAATGACCCCCTACTTCAAAAATTTGCTTCCATCGAAAAGACCGGAGAACAAAAATATTCTCTTCAAATGATATTACCCCAGAAGACAAAAAATTCTTTTCCAGCGAAATCTCCTGAGAACAGAAATATTTGCTTTCCAATATATCATCCCAGATCACAAAAAATTCGCTTCCAACGTAATCACCCAAGAACGAAAAAATTCCCTTTCAACGAAATCACCCTAGAACACAAAAATTCCCTTTCAAAGAAATCACCTGAGAACACAAAAAATTGCTTCCAAAGAAATCACCCCAGAGCACAAAAAATTCGCTTCCAACAAAATGACTCCAGAGCACAGAAAACACGCATCCAACGAAATGACCCCCTACTTCAAAAATTGGCTTCCATTTAAAAAAACCGGAGAACACAAAAAATTCTCTTCCAACGATATTACCCCAGAAAACAAAAAAAATTCTTTTCCAAGGAATTCTCCTGAGAACACAAATATTCACTTCCATATATATCATCCGAGAGCACAAAAAATTCGCTTCCAAAAAAATCACCCTAGAACACAAAAATTCCCTTTCAACAATATCTCCCGAGAACAAAACAAATTCGCTTCCATCAAAATGACTCTACAGCACAGAAAACACGCCTCCAACAAAATGACCCCCTACTTCATAAATTTACTTCCATCGAAAAGACGAGAAAACACAAAAAATTCGTTTCCAACGATATTACCCCAGAACAAAAAAAAATTCGCTTCCAACGAAATCTCCTGAGAACACAAATATTCGCTTCCAAAGATATCATCCCAGAGCACAAAAGCTTCGCTTCCAACGAAATCATGCTAAAACAGAAAAATTAACTTTCAACGAAATCACCCGAGAACACAAAAAATTTGCTTCTTACGAAATTACCCCAGAAGACAAAGAATTCGCTTCCAACGATATCACCCTAGAACACAAAAAATTTGCTTCCAACAAAATGACTCCAGAGCACAGAAAACACGCATCCAACGAAATGACTCCCTACTTCAAAAATTTGCTTCCGTCGAAAAAACCGGAGAACACAAAAAATTCTCTTACAACGATATAACATCAGAAGACAAAAAATTCTTTTCCAACGAAATCTCCTGAGAACACAAATATTCGCTTCCAAGGATATCATCCCAGAGCACCAAAAATTCACTTCCAACGAAATTACCCAAGAACACAAAAATTCCCTTTCAACAAAATCACCCGAGAACACAAAAAATTTGCTTCCAATGAAATCAGCCCAGAACACAAAAAATTCGCTTGCAACAAACACAAATATTCACTTCCAAAGAAATCACCCCAGAGCACAAAAAATTCGCTTCCATCGAAATCACCCTAGAACACAAAAATTCCCTTTCAACGAAATCACCCAAGAACACAAAAAATTCACGTCCAACGAAATTACCAAAGAACAGAAAAAATTTCCTTCCATCGAAATCACCCCAGAACACAAAAAATTTGCTTCCAACGAAATCATGCTAGAACACAAAAAATTAGCTTTCAACGAAATCACCCGAGAACACAAAAAATTCGCATCCTACGAAATTAAACCAGTAGACAAAAAATTCACTTCCAAAGAAATCACCCCAGAACAGAAAAAATTCGCTTCCAACGAAATTACCCCCGAAGACAAAAATTTCTTTTCCAACGAAATCTCCTGAGAACACAAAATTCGCTTCCCAAGAAATCATCCCAGAGCACAAAAAATTCGCTTCCAACGAAATCACCCTAGAACACAAAAATTCCCTTTCAACAAAATCACCCGAGAACACAAAAAATTCGCTTCCAACGAAATCACCCCCGAGTACAAAAAATTCGCTTCTAACAAAATGACTCCACAGCACAGAAAACACGCTTCCAACGAAATGACCCCATACTTCAAAAATTTCCTTCCATCGAAAAGACCAGAAAACACAAAAAATTCTTTTCCAACGAAATTCCACGAGAACACAAAAAATTCGTGTCGAACGAAATGACCCCAGACACAAAAAATTCGTTCGAACGAAATCTCCTGAGAACACAAATATTCGTTTCAAAAGAAATCACCCCAGAGCACAAAAAATTCGCTTCCAACGAAATCACCCTAGAACACAAAAAATTCTCTTTCAACGAAATTACATGAAAAGAAAAAAAAATCGCGTCCTACGAAATTATCCCAGAATAGAAATAATTTACATCCAACCAAATTAACCCAGAGCACAAAAATTTCCCTTCCAACAAAATCACCCGAGAACACAAATATTGGCTTCCAAATAAATTACCCCAGAACAGAAAAAATTTGCTTCCATCGAAATCACCCAAGAACACAAAAAATTCGCTTCCAAAGAAATTACACCAGAACACAAAAAATTTGCTTCCAAAAAATTACTCCAGAGAACAGAAGACACGCTTCCAACGAAATCACCCCATATTTAAAAAAAATTTTTGATTTCAACGAAATCAACCCAGGACACAAAAAATTCGCTTCCAACGAAATGTCTCCAGAGCACAGGAAACACGCTTTCAAAGAAATGACCCGATATTTCAAAAATTTGCTTCCATCGAAATCACCCGAGAACACAAAAAAAATCACTTTCAACAAAAATTACCCCAGAACACAAAAAATTCGCTTCCAACGAAATCTCGTGAGAACACAAATATTCGCTTCCAAAGAAATCATCCCAGAGCACAAAAAAATTCCCTTCCAACGAAATGACTCCAGAGCACAGAAAACACGATTCCAACAAAATTACCCCCTACTTCAACAATTTGCTTCCATTGAAAAAACCGGAGAACACAAAAAATTCGCTTCCAACCAAATTACCCCAGAACACAAAAAATTCGCTTGCAACGTAATCGTCTGAGAACACAAATATTTCCTTCCAGCGAAATACCCCGAAAACACAAAAAATTCGCATCCAACGAAATTGCCCCAGAGCACAAAAAAATCGCTTCCAACGACATCACCCCAACACACAAAAAATTTTCTTCCAAAGAAATCAACCCAGAACACGAAAAATTTGCTTCTATCGAAATACCCGAGAACAGAAAATAATTCGCTTCCAACAAAAACCCCCAGAACATAAAAAAATTAGCTTCCAACGAAATCACCAGGGAACACAAATATTTGCTTCCAACGAAATCACCCCAGAGCACAAAAATTCGCTTCCAACGAAATCACCCCAAGCACAAAAAATTCGCTTTCAATGAAATGAGCCCATACTTGAAAAATTTGCTTCATCGAAATCACCCGAGAACACAAAAAATTCGCTTCCAACGAAATTACCCCAGAACACAAAAATTCGCTTCCAAGGAAATCACCCCAGAACACAAAAAATTTGCTTCCAAAGAAATGACTCCAGAGCACAGAAAACATGCTTCCAATGAAATCACCCCATACTTCAGAAAAATTCACTTCCAACTAAATTGCCCCAGAATACAAAAAATTCGCTTCCAACAAAATCAACCAAGAACACAAAAAATTTGCTTCCATCGAAATCACCCGAGAACAGAAAAAATTTGCTTCTAACGAAATCACCCGGGAACACAAATATTAGCTTCCAATGAAATCACCCTAAAACCAAAAAATTCTTTTCCAACGAAATCTCCTGAGAACACAAATATTCGCTTCCAATGAAATCACCCCAGAGCACCAAAAATTCGCTTCCAACGTAATTACCCTAAGGAAAAAAATTTCACTTTCAATGAAATCACCTGAGAACACAAAAAATTCGTGTCCAATGAAATCAACCCAGAACACAAAAAATTCGCATCCAAAGAAATCACTCAGAACACAAAAATTTCCCTTCCAACGAAATGACTCCAAAACACAGAAAACACGCTTCCAATGAAATCACCCCAGAGCACAAAAAAATTCGCTTCCAATGAAATCAACCTAGAACACAAAAAATTTGCTTCTATCCAAATCACCTGAGAAGAGAAAAAATTCGCTTCCAAAGAAATTACCCCAGAATACAAAAAATTCGCTTCCATCGAAATCCCCGCAGAGCACAAAAATAATTGCTTCCAAAGAAATCACCCTAGAACACAAAAAATTCGCTTCCAACAAAATCACCCCAGAACACAAAAAATTTTCTTCCAAGGAAATGACTCCAATGCACAGAAAACATGCTTTCAACGAAAACACCCCATACTACAAAAAAATCACTTTCAACAAAATTGCCCCAGAACACAAAAAATTCTCTTCCAACGAAATCAACCCAGAACACAAAATATTCGCTTCCATCAAAATCACCCCAGAACACAAAAAATTCGCTTCCATCGAAATCACCACAGGAAACAAAAAATTCGATTCCAAAGTAATTACCCCAGAACACAAAAATTGCTTCTATTGAAATTACCCCAGAACACAAAAAATTCACTTCCAAAGAAATCACCACAGAACACAAAAATTTTGCATCCAAAGAAATGACTCCAGAGCACAGAAAACACGCTTCCAACAAAATGACCTACTACTTCAAAAACTTGCTTCCATCGAAAAAAAAAGGAGAAAACAAAAAATTCTCTTCCAACGATATTACCCCAGAATACATAAAATTCTTTTCCAACGAAATCTCCTGAGTACACAAATATTCGCTTTCAAAGATATCATCCCAGATACAAAAATTCGCTTCCAACAAAATTACCCCAGAACACAAAAAATTCGCTTGCAAAGAAATGTCCTGAGAAGACAAATATTCGCTTTGAAAGAAATCACCCCAGAGCACAAAAATTTCGCTTCCAACAAAATCACACCAAGCACAAAAAATTCGCTTTCAACGAAATCACCCCAGAACACAAAATATTCGCTTCCATCAAAATCACCCCAGAACACAAAAAATTCACTTCCACGAAATTACCCCAGAACACAAAAAATTCGCTCGAAAAGAAATGTCCTGAGAAGACAAATATTCGCTTCCAAAGAAATCACCCCAGAGCACAAAAAATTCGCTTCCAACAAAATCACACCAAGCACAAAAAATTTGCTTTCAACGAAATGAGCCCATACTTCAAAAATTTGCTTCCATCGAAATCACCTAAGAACACAAAAAATTCACTTCCAACGAAATTACCCCAGAACACAAAAATTCGCTTCCAACGAAATCACCCCAGAACACAAAAAATTTGATTCCAAAGAAATGACTCCAGAGCACAGAAAACACGCTTCCAATGAAATCACCCCATACTTCAAAAAAATTCGCTTCCAACTAAATTGCCCCAGAACACAAAAAATTCGCTTCCAACGAAATCAACCCAGAACACAAAAAAATTGCTTCCATCGAAATCACCCGAGAACAGAAAAAATTCGTTTCTAACGGAATCACCAGGGAACACAAATATTAGCTTCCAATGAAATCATCCTAAAGCACAAAAAAATTCGCATCCAACCAATTTACCCTAAGGCAAAAAAAAAAAAAAATTCACTTTCAACGAAATCACCTGAGAACACAAAAAATTAACGTCCAACGAAATCAACCCAGAACACAAAAAATTCGCATCCAAAGAAATCACCCAGTACACAAAAATTTCCCTTCCAACGAAATGACTCCAAAACACAGAAAACACGCTTCCAATGAAATCACCCCAGAGCACAAAAAATTCGCTTTCAACAAAATCAACCCAGAACACAAAAAATGTGCTTCTACCCAAATCACTCGAGAACAGAAAAAATTCACTTCCAAAGAAATTACCCCAGAACGGAAAATTTTTACTTCCATCGAAATCCCCCAGAACACAAAAAAATTCGCTTCCAACGAAATTCCCGCAGAGCACAAAAAAATTGCTTCCAAAGAAATCACCCTAGAACACAAAAAATTCGCTTCCAACAAAATCACCCCAGAACACAAAAAATTTGCTTCCAAGGAAATGACTCCAATACACAGAAAACATGCTTCCAACGAAATCACCCCATATTTCAAAAAAAAATCACTTTCAACAAAATTGCCCCAGAACACAAAAAATTCTCTTCCAACGAAATCAACCCAGAACACAAAATATTCGCTTCCATCAAAATCATCCCAGAACACAAAAAATTCGTTTCCATCGAAATCACCCCAGAAAACAAAAAATTCGATTCCAAAGTAATTACCCCAGAACACAAAAATTGCTTCTATTGAAATTACCCCAGAACACAAAAAATTCACTTCCAAAGAAATCACCACAGAACACAAAAATTTTGCATCCAACGAAAAGACTCCAGAGCACAGAAAACACGCTTCCAACAAAATGACCTACTACTTCAAAAACTTGCTTCCATCGAAAAAAAAGGAGAAAACAAAAAATTCTCTTCCAACGATATTACCCCAGAAGACAAAAAATTCACTTCCAACTAAATCTCCTGAGAACACAAATATTCGCTTCCAAAAATATCATCCCAGAGCACAAAAAATTCGCTTCCAACGAAATCACCCTAGAACGCAAAAATTCCCTTTCAACGAAATCACCCGAGAACACAAAAAATTTGCTACCAACGAAATCACCCCAGAGCACAAAAATTCGCTTCCAACGAAATGACTCCAGAGCACAGAAAACACGCTTCCAACGAAATGACCCCGTATTTCAAAAAATATGCTTCCATCGAAAAAAGCGGCGAACACAAAAAAATTCTCTTCCAACGATATTACCCCAGAAGACAAAAAATTCGCTTCCAATGAAATCACCTGGGAACACAAATATTCGCTTTCAACGAAATCACCCGAGAACACAAAAAATTTGCTTCCAAAGAAATCACCCTAGAGCACAAAAAATTGGCTTCCAACGAATGACTCCAGAGCAATGAAAACATGCTTCCAACGAAATGACCCCCTACTTCAAAAATTTGCTTCAATCGAAAAAACCAGAGAACACAAAAAATTCGCTTCCAACGAAATCACCCCAGAACACAAAAAATTCGCTTCCAACTAAATGACTCCAGAGCACAGAAAACACACTTCCAACGAAATGACCCCCTACTTCAAAAATTTGCTTCCATCGAAAAAACCGGAGAACACAAAAATTCTCTTTCAACGAAATTACCCCAGAAGACAAAAAATTCTTTTCTAACAAAATCTCCTGAGAACACAAATATTCGCTTCCAACGAAATCACCCCAGAGCACAAAAAACACGTTTCCAGCGAAATGACTCCCGGGCACAGAAAACACGCTTCCAACGAAATGACCCCATACTTCAAAAACTTGCTTCAATCGAAATCACCCGAGAACACAAAAAATTCGCTTCCAAAGATATTATCCCAGACCAAAAAAAATTCATTTTCAACGAAATCTCCTGAGAACACAAATATTCGCTTTCAAAGATATCATCCCAGAGCACAAAAAAATCGCTTCCAACGAAATCACCCTAGAACACAAAAGATTCCCTTTCAACGAAATCACCTGAGAACACAAAAACTTCGTTTCCAACGAAATTATCCTAGAGCACAAAAAATTCGCTTCCAATGAAATGGCTCCAGAGCACAGAAAACACGCTTCCAAAGAAATGACCCACTACTTCAAAAATTTGCTTCCATCGAAAAAACCGGAGAACACAAAAAAGTCGCTTGCAATGAAATTGCCCCAGAAAAAATAATTCGCTCGTAACGAAATCTTCTGAGAACACAAATATTCGCTTCCAACTAAATCTCCACAGAACACAAAAAATTCGGTTCCAACAAAATGACTCCAGGTCACAGAAAACACGCTTCCAACGACATGACCCCATACTTCAAAAATTTGCTTCCATCGAGATCACCCCAGAGCACAAAAAATTCGCTTCCAAAGGAATCACTCTTAAACATAAAAAATTCGCTGCCAACGAAATGACTCCAGAGCACAGAAAACACGTTTCCAACAAAATGACCCCAAACTTCAAAAATTTGCTTCCATTGAAATCATCCGAGAACATAAAAAATTTGCTTCCAACGAAATTACCCCAGAACCCAAAAAATTCGCTTGCAACAAAATCGTCTGAGAACACATATATTCGCTTCCAACGGAATCACACCAGAACACAAAAAATTCGCTTCCAACTAAATGACTCCAGAGCACAGAAAACATGCTTCCAAAGAAAAGACCCCATACTTCAAAAATTTGCTTCCATCGAAATCACCCGAGAACACAAAAAATTTGCTTCCAAAGAAATCACCCCAGAGCACAAAAAATTTGCTTCCAACCAAATGACTCCTTAGCACAGAAAACACGCTTCCAATGAAATGACCACATACTTCAAAAATTTGCTTCCATCGAAATCACCCCAGAACACAAAAAATTCGCTTCCAACAAAATCTCCTAAGAACACAAATATTCGCTTCCAACGAAATCACCCCAGAACACAAAAAATTCGCTTGCAATGAAATCTCCTGAGAACACAAATATTCGCTTCCAACGAAATCACCGCAGAGCACAAAAAATTCGCTTCCAATGAAATGGCTCCAGAGCACAGAAAACACGCTTCCAAAGAAATGACCCCCTACTTCAAAAATTTGCTTCCATCGAAAAAACCGGAGAACACAAAAAAGTCGCTTGCAATGAAATTGCCCCAGAAAAAATAATTCGCTCGTAACGAAATCTTCTGAGAACACAAATATTCGCTTCCAACTAAATCTCCACAGAACACAAAAAATTCGGTTCCAACAAAATGACTCTAGGTCACAGAAAACACGCTTCCAACGACATGACCCCATACTTCAAATATTTGCTTCCATCGAGATCACCCAAGAACACAAAAAATTCGCTTCCAAAGAAATTACCCCAGAACAAAAAAAAATCGCTTCCAACAAAATCTCCTGAGAACACAAATATTCGCTTCCAAAGAAATCATCCCAGAGCACAAAAAATTTGTTTCCAACGAATTCACCATAGAACACAAAAAATTCCCTTCAACGAAATCACCCGAGAACACAAAAAATTCGCGTCCAACGAAATTTCCCCACAATAGAAAAAATTTACTTCCAACCATATCAATCCAGAGCACAAAAAATTGCCTTCCAATAAAATCACCCGAGTACGCAAATATTTGCTAACAACGAAATTACCCCATAACAGAAAAAATTTGCTTCCATCGAAATCACCCCAGAACACAAAAATTTCACTTCCAACGAAATCACCCCAGGACACAAAAAAATCTCTTCCAACGATATTACCCCAGAAGACAAAAAATTCGCTTCCAACGAAAGCTCCAGAAAACACAAATATTTGCTTCCAAAGAAATCACCCCAGAGCACAAAAAATTCGCTTTCAACGAAATGACTCCTTAACACAGAAAACACACTTCAAAAAGTCACCCAGGAACACAAAAAAAATTCGCTTCCAATGAAACAATTCCAGAGCACAAAATATTCTCTACCAACGAAATGACTCCAGAGCACAGAAAAGACGCTTCCAAGGAAATGACCCCAGAACACAAAAAATTTGCTTCCAACGTAATTACCACAGAACACAAAAAATTCGCTTCCAACAAAATCACCCGGAACACAAATATTCGCTTCCAACAAAATGACTCCAGAACACAGAAAACAAGCTACTAACGAAATCACCCCATACTTCAAAATCACTTCCAACGAAATTACCCCAGAACAGAAAAAATTTGCTTCCAACGAAATCAACCCAGAGCACAAAAAATTCCCTTCCAAAGAAATCAACCTAGAGCACTCAAAATTCGCTTTCAACGAAATCACCCCAGAACAAAAAAAAATTCGTGTCCAACGAAATCAACCCAGAAAACAAAAAATTTCCTTCCAACGAAATTACCACAGAACACAAAAAATTCGCTTCCAACAAAATCACCCCAGAGCACAAAAAATTTGCTTCCAACGAAATGACTCCAGAGCACAAGAAAACACGCTTCCAACTAAAGACCTCCGGAGCACAAAAAATTCGCTTCCAACAAAATCACCCTAGAACATAAAAAATTCGCTTTCAAATAAATCACCCGAGAACACAAAAAATTCGCTTCCAAAGAACTGACTCCAGAGCACAGAAAACACGTTTCGAACGAAATGATACCATACTTCAAAAATTTGCTTCAATCGAAATCACCTGAGAATACAAAATATTCTCTTCCAACGAAATTACCCCAGAACACAAAAAAATTCGCTTCCAAAGAAATCAACCCAGAACACAAAAAATTCACTTCCAACGAAATCACCCCAGAACACAAAAAATTTGGTTCCAATGAAATGACTGCAGAGCACTGAAAACACGCTTCCAATGAAAGGACCCCAGAAGACAAAAAAATTCACTTGCAAAGAAATCACCATAGAACATAAAAAATTCGCTTTCAACGAAATCACCCGAGAACATAAAAAATTCGCTTCCAACGAAATTACCCCAGAACACAAAAAATTCGCTTGCAACGAAATCTCCTGAGAACACAAATATTCGCTTCAAACGAAATCACCGCGGAGCACAAAAAATTCGTTTCCAAAGAAATGACTCCAGAGCACAGAAAACATGCTTCCAACGAAATGACCCCCTACTTCAAAAATTTGCGTCCATCGAAAAAACCCGAGAACACAAAAAATTCGCTTCCAACCATATTACCCCAGAAGACAAAATATTCTTTTCCAACGAAATCTCCTGAGAACACAAATATTCTCTTCCAAAGATATCATCACAGAGCACAAAATTTCGCTCCCAACGAAATCACCCTAGAACAAAAAAAATCCCTTCCAAAGAAATCACCCCAGAGCAGAAAAAATTTGCTTCCAACGAAATGACTCCAAAGCACAGAAAACACGCTTCCAAAAAAATGAATCCAGAACATAAAAATTATTCCAACGAAATCACCCTAGTACATAAAAAATTCGCTTCCATGGAAATCACCACAGAAAACAAAAAATTCGTTTCCAATGAAATCACCCCAGAGCACAAAGAATTCGCTTCCAATGAAATGAATCCAGAGCACAGAAAACAAGCTTCAAATGAAATTACCCCAGAACACAAAAAATTCGCTTCCAACGAAATCACCCTAGAACATAAATAATTCGCTTCCTTTGAAATCACCACAGAAGATAAAAAATTCGCTTCCAACCAAATCACCCCAGAGCTCAAAAAATTCGCTTTTACGAAATTACCCTAGAACATAAAAAATTCGCTTTCAACGAAATCACCCGAGAACACAAAATATTCGCTTCCAACGAAATCACCCCAGAGCACAAAAAATTCGCTGCCAATGAAATGACTCCAGAGCACAGAAAACACGCTTCCAACGAAATGACCCCATACTTCAAAAATTTGCTTCCATCGAAATCACCCAAAAACACAAAAAATTCGCTTCCAACGAAATTACCCCAGAACACAAAGAATTCGCTTGCAACGAAATCTTCTGAGCACACATATATTCGCTTCCACAGAAATCATCGCAGAGCACCAAAAAATTCGCTTCCAACGAAATCACCCGAGAACACAAAAAATTCCCTTTCAATGAAATCACCTAAGAACACAAATAATTCGCTTGCAATGAAATCTCCTAAGAACACAAATATTCGCTTCAAACGAATTCACCCCAGAGCAAAAAAAATTCCCTTCCAACGAAATTACTCCAGAGCACAGAAAACATTCTTCAAAAGAAATGACCCCATACTTCAAAAATTTACTTCCATCCAAAAAACCGGAGAACACAAAAAATTCGCTTGCAACGAAATCTTCTGAGAACACAAATATTCGCTGCCAACGAAATCACCCGAGAACACAAAAAATTTGCTTGCAACAAAATCTCCTGAGAAGAAAATATTCGCTTCCAACGAAATCACCGCAGAGCACAAAAAATTCGCTTCCAAAGAAATGACTCCAGAGCACAGAAAACACGCGTCCAACGAAATGACCCTCTACTTCAAAAATTTGCTTCCATCGAAATCACCCAAAAACACCAAAAATTCGCTTCAAACGAAATTACCCCAGAACACAAAAAATACGCTTCCAACGACATGAACCCATAACACAAAAAATTTGCTTACATCGAAATCACCCGAGAACAGAAAAAATTCGCTTCTAAAGAAATTACGCCAGACCACCAAAAATTCGCATCCAATGAAATCACACGAGAACAAAAATATTAGCTTCCAACGAAATCACGCTACAACATAAAAAAATCGCTTCCATCGAAATCACCCGAGAAAACAAAAAAATTCGCTTCCAACGAAATTACCTCAGAACAGAAGAAATTCCCTTCCAATGAAATGGCTCCAGAGTATAGAAAACACGCTTCCAATGAAATGACCCCCTACTTCAAAAATTTGCTTCCATCGAAAAAACCAGAGAACACAAAAAATTCGCTTCCAACGAAATCACCCTAGAACACAAAAAATTCGCTTCCAATAAAATCACCCCAGAACACAAAAATTCGCTTCCAAAGAAATCACCACAGAGCACAAAAAATTCGCTTTCAACGAAATCACCCTAAAGCAAAAAAATTCACTTTCAACGAAATCATCCAAGAACACAAAAAATTCACATACAACGAAATTACCCGAGAATTGAAAAAATTTACTTCCAACCAAATCAACCTAGAGCACAAAAAATTCCCTTCCAACAAAATCACCCGAGAACACAAATATTGGCTTCCCACGAAATTACCCCAGAAAGGAAAAAGTTTGCTTCCATCGAAATCACCCCAGAACACAAAAAAATCGCTTCCAACGAAATCACCCCAACACACAAAAAATTTACTTCCAAAGAAATCAACCCAGAACACGAAAAATTTGCTTCTATTGAAATCACCCGAGAACAGAAAAAAATTCGCTTCCAACAAAAATACCCCAGAACATGAAAAATTAGCTTCCAACGAAATCACCAGGGAACACAAATATTTGCATCCAACGAAATCACCCAGGAACATAAAAAATTCGCTTCCAACGAAATGTCCCTATACTTCAAAAATTTGCTTCCATCGAAATTACCTGAGAACACAGAAAATTCGCTTCCAACGAAATGACCCCAGGACACAAAAAATTCGCTTGCAAAGAAATCTCCTGAGAAGACAAATATTCGCTTCCAACGAAATCACCCCAAGCACAAAAAATTCGCTTTCAATGAAATGAGCCCATACTTGAAAAATTTGCTTCATCGAAATCACCCGAGAACACAAAAAATTCGCTTCCAAAGAAATTACCCCAGAACACAAAAATTCGCTTCCAAGGAAATCACCCCAGAACACAAAAAATTTGCTTCCAAAGAAATGACTCCAGAGCACAGAAAACATGCTTCCAATGAAATCACCCCATACTTCAGAAAAATTCACTTCCAACTAAATTGCCCCAGAACACAAAAAATTCGCTTCCAACGAAATCAACCCAGAACACAAAAAATTTGCTTCCATCGAAATCACCCGAGAACAGAAAAAATTCGCTTCTAACGAAATCACCCGGGAACACAAATATTAGCTTCCAATGAAATCACCCTAAAATCAAAAAATTCTTTTCCAACGAAATCTCCTGAGAACACAAATATTCGCTTCCAAAGAAATCACCCCAGAGCACCAAAAATTCACTTCCAACGAAATAACCCTAAGGAAAAAAATTTCACTTTCAACGAAATCACCTGAGAACACAAAAAATTCGTGTCCAATGAAATCAACCCAGAACACAAAAAATTCGCATCCAAAGAAATCACTCAGAACACAAAAATTTCCCTTCCAACGAAATGACTCCAAAACACAGAAAACACGCTTCCAATGAAATCACCCCAGAGCACAAAAAATTCGCTTCCAACGAAATCAACCTAGAACACAAAAAATTTGCTTCTATCCAAATCACCTGAGAACAGAAAAAATGCGCTTCCAAAGAAATTACCCCAGAATACAAAAAATTCGCTTCCATAGAAATCCCCGCAGAGCAAAAAAAAAAAAATTGCTTCCAAAGAAATCACCCTAGAACACAAAAAATTCGCTTCCAACAAAATCACCCCAGAACACAAAAAATTTGCTTCCAAAGAAATGACTCCAATGCACAGAAAATACGCTTCCAACAAAATCACCCCATAATTCAAAAAAATTCGCTTTCAAAAAATTGCCCCAGAACACAAAAAATTCTCTTCCAACGAAATCAACCCAGAACACAAAATATTCGCTTCCATCAAAATCACCCCAGAACACAAAAAATTCACTTCCACGAAATTACCCCAGAACACAAAAAATTCGCTTGCAAAGAAATGTCCTGAGAAGACAATTATTCGCTTCCAAAGAAATCACCCCAGAGCACAAAAAATTCGCTTCCAACAAAATCACACCAAGCACAAAAAATTCGCTTTCAACGAAATGAGCCCATACTTCAAAAATTTGCTTCCATCGAAATCACCTAAGAACACAAAACATTCGCTTCCAACGAAATCATCCCAGAACACAAAAAATTTGATTCCAAAGAAATGATTCCAGAGCACAGAAAACACGCTTCCAATGGAATCACCCCATACTTCAAAAAAATTCGCTTCCAACTAAATTGCCCCAGAACACAAAAAATTCGCTTCCAACGAAATCAACCCAGAACACAAAAAATTTGCTTCCATCGAAATCACCCGAGAACAGAAAAAATTCGTTTCTAATGAAATCACCCGGGAACACAAATATTAGCTTCCAATGAAATCATCCTAAAGCACAAAAAATTTGCTTCCAACGAAATCTCCTGAGAACACAAATATTCCCTTCCAAAGAAATCAACCCAGAGCACAAAAAATTCGCTTCCAACGAATTTACCCAAGGCAAAAAAAAATTCACTTTCAACGAAATCACCTGAGAACACAAAAAATTCGCGTCCAACGAAATCAACCCAGAACACAAAAAATTCGCATCCAAAGAAATCACACAGAACATAAATATTTCCCTTCCAACGAAATGACTCCAAAACACAGAAAACATGCTTCCAATGAAATCACCCAAGAGCACAAAAAATTCGCTTCCAACAAAATCAACCCAGAACACAAAAAATGTGCTTCTATCCAAATCACCCGAGAACAGAAAAAATTCGCTTCCAAAGAAATTACCCCAGAATAGATAAATTTACTTCCACCCAAATCAAGCCAGAGCACGAAAAATTCCCTTCCAAAAAAATCACCCGAGAACACAAATATTGGCTTCCAACGAAATTACCCCAGAATGGAAAATTTTTACTTCCATCGAAATCCCCCAGAACACAAAAAATTCGCTTCCAACGAAATTCCCGCAGAGCACAAAATATTGCTTCCAAAGAAATCACCCTAGAACACAAAAAATTCGCTTCCAACAAAATCACCCCAGAACACAAAAAATTTGCTTCCAAGGAAATGATTCCAATGCACAGAAAACATGCTTACAAAGAAATCACCCCAAAACACAAAAAATTTGCTTCCAACGTACTTAACCCAGAACACAAAAAATTTGCTTCCAACGACATCTACCCAGAACACAAGAAATTCGGGACCACCGAAATCACCCGAGAACACAAAAAAATTCGCTTCCAATGAAATTACCCATACTTCAAAAATTTGCTTCCATCGAAATCACCTTAAAACACAAAAAAATAGCTTCCAACTAAAATACCCCAGAACACAAGAAATTCGCTTCCAACGAAATCACCCCAAAGCACAAAAAATTCGCTTCCAACGAAATTACCACAGAACACAAAAAATTCGCTTCCAAAGAAATCACCCCAGAACACAAAAAATTCGCTTCCAAAGAAACGACTCCAGAGCACAGAAAACACGCTACAAACGAAATGACCCCCTACTTCAAAAATTTGCTTCCATCGAAAAAACCGGAGAACACAAAAAATTCTCTTCCAACGATATTACCCCAGAAGACAAAAAATTCTTTTCCAACGAAATCTCCTGAGAACACAAATTTTCGCTTCCAAAAATATCATCCCAGAGCACAAAATATTCGCTTCCAACGAAATCACCCTAGAACGCAAAAATTCCCTTTCAACGAAATCACGCGAGAACACAAAAAATTCGCTTCCAACGAAATCACCCCAGAGCACAAAAAATTCGCTTCCAACGAAGTGACTCCAGAGCACAGAAAACACGCTTCCAACAAAATGACCCCGTATTTCAAAAATTTGCTTCCATCGAAAAAACCGGAGAACACAAAAAATTCTCTTCCAACGATATTACCCCAGAAGACAAAAAATTCGCTTCCAATGAAATCACCTGGGAACACAAATATTCGCTTTCAACGAAATCACCAGAGAACACAAAAAATTTGCTTCCATAGAAATCACCCCAGAGCACAAAAAATTGGCTTCCAACAAATGACTCCAGAAAATGAAAACACGCTTCCAACGAAATGACCCCCTACTTCAAAAATTTGCTTCAATTGAAAAAACCAGAGAACACAAAAAATTCGCTTCCAACAAAATCACCCCAGAGCACAAAAAATTTGCTTCCAAAGAAATGACTCCAGAGCACAGAAAACACGCTTCCAACTAAAGCCCTCCTGAGCACAAAAAATTTGCTTCCAACAAAATCACCCTAGAACATAAAAAATTCGCTTTCAACGAAATCACCCGAGAACACAAAAAATTCGCTTCGAAAGAAATGACTCCAGAGCACAGAAAACACGCTTCCAATGAAATGACCCCAGAAAACAAAAATTTCACTTCCAACGAAATCACCCTAGAACATAAAAAATTCGCTTCCATCGAAATCACCGCAAAACACAAAAATTCACATCCAACGAAAAGACTCCAGAGCACAGAAAACACACTTCCAACGAAATGACCCCCTACTTGAAAATTTTTCTTCCATCGGAAAAACCAGCGAACACAAAAAATTAGCTTCCACTGAAATAACCCCAAAAGACAAAAAATTAGCTTGCAACGAAATCTCCTGAGAACACAAATATTTGCTTCCGACCAAATCAAGCAAAAACACAAATATTCGCTTCCAACGAAATCACCGAAGAACACAAAAAATTCGCATCCAACGAAATTACCCCAGAATAGAAAAAAATTACTTCCAACCAAATCAACCCAGAGCACAAAAAATTCCCTTCCAACAAAATCACCCAGGAACACAAATATTGGCTTCCAACGAAATTACCCCAGAACTGAAAAAATTTGCTTCCATCGAAATCACCCAAGAACACAAAACTTTGCTCCCAAAGAAATCACCGCAGAACACAAAAATTTCGCTTCCAACGAAATGACTCCAGAACACAGAAAAAACGCTACCAAAGAAATCACCCGAAAACACAAAAAATTCGTTTCCAACGAAATCATCCTAGAACACAAAAAATTCGCATCCAATGAAATGACTCCAGAGCACAGAAAACACGGTTCCAATGAAATGACCCCAGAAAACAAAAATTTCGCTTCCATCGAAATCACCGCAAAAGACAAAAATTCACATCCAATAAAAAGACTCCAGAGCACAGAAAACACGCTTCCAACGAAATGACCCCCTATTTCAAAAATTTGCTTCATTCGAAAAAACCGGAGACACAAAGAATTCGCCTCCAACGAAATCACCCCAGCACACAAAAAAATCGCTTCCAACAAAATCACCCCAGAACAAAATCTTTTTCTTTCAACGAAATCACCCCAGAGCTCAAAAAATTCGATTACAACAAAATTACCCCAGAACACAAGATATACTCTTCCAAAAAAATCGACCCAGAGCACAAAAAATTCGCTTCCAACGATATTACCCCAGAAGAAAAAAAATTTGCTTCCAACGAAATCTCCTAAGAACACAAATATTCGCTTCCAAAGAAATCACCCTTAGCACAAAAAATTTGCTTCCAAAGAAATCACCCCAGAGTACAAAAATTCCCTTCCAACAAAATCACCCAAGAACACAAATATTGGCTTCCAACGAAATCACCCCAGAACACAAAAAATTCGCTTCTAACGAAATCACCCTAGAACACAAAAATTCCCTTTCAAAGAAATCACCAGAGAACAAAAAAAAAATTCGCTTCCAATGAAATCACCCCAGAGAACAAAAATTTCGCTTCCAAAGAGTTGACTCCAGAGCACAGAAAACACGCTTCCAAAGAAATGATCCCCTACTTCAAAAATTTGCTTCCATTGAAAAGACAGGAGAACACAAAAAATTCTCTTCCAACAATATTACCCCAGAGACAAAAAAATTCTTTTCCAACGAAATCTCGTGAGAACACAAATATTCGCTTCCAAAGATATCATCCCAGAGAACAAAAAATTCGCTTCCAACGAAATTACCCCAGAGCACAAAACATTCGCTTCCAACGAAATCAACCCAGAATACAAAAAAATTCGCTTCCAAAGGAATAACCCAAGAATATAAAAAATTCGCTTCCAAAGAAATAATCCAAGAATATAAAAAATTCGCTTCGATAAAAATCACCCGAGAACACAAAAAATTCGATTCCAACGAAATTACCCCAGATTAAAAGAAATTCCTTCCAACGAAATCACCCCAGAGCACAAAAAAGTCGTTTCCAACGAAATGACTCCAGGGCACAGAAAGCACGCTTCCAACGAAATTACCCCGTACTTCAAAAATTTGTTTCCATCGAAATCACCTGAGAACACAAAAAATTCACTTCCAACGAAATCACCCAGAACACAAAAAATTCGCTTGCAACGAAATCTCCTGAGAACACAAATATTCGCTTCCAGCGAAATCACACCAAAGCACAAAAAATTCGCATCCAACGAAATGACTCCAGAGCACAGAAAACACGCTTGCAACGAAAAGACCCCCTACCTCAAAAATTTGCTTCCTTCGAATAAACCGGAGAACACAAAAAATTCTCTTCCAACGAGATTACCCCAGAAGACAAAAAATTCTTTTCCAATGAGATCTCCTGAGAACACAAATATTCGCTTCCAAAGAAATCATCCCAGAGCACAAAAAAAATTCGCTTCCAACGAAAGCACCCGATAACACAAAAAATTCACGTCCAACGAAATTATCACAGAACAGAAAAAAATTTGCTTCCATCGAAATCACCCCAGAATAAAAAAAATTTGCTTCCAACGAAATGACGCTAGAACACAAAAAATTAGCTTTTTCAACGAAATCACCCGAAAACACAAAATTTCCTTTCAAAGAAATCACCCGAGAACACAAAAAATTCGCTTCCAATGAAATCACCCCAGAACACAAAAAATTTGCTTGCAATGAAATCTCCTGAGAACACAAATATTCGCTTCCAACGAAATCGTCCCAGAGCACAAAAAATTCGCTTCCAACGAAATTACCCTAGAACACAAAAATTCCCTTTCAATGAAATCACCCAAGAACACAAAAAATTCGCTTCCAACGAAAACACCATAGAACAAAAAAAAATCGCTTCCATCGAATTCACCACAGAAGACAAAAAATTCTCTTCCAATGATATTACCCCAGTAGACAAAAACTTCTTTTCAAACGAAATCTCGTGAGAACACAAATATTCGCTTCCAAAGATATCATCCCAGAGCACAAAAAATTCCCTTCGAACGAAATCACCCAAGAGCACGAAAAATTCGCTTCCAAAGAAATGACTCCAGAGCACAGAAAACACGCTTCCAATGATATGACCCCATACTTCAAAAATTTGCTTCCATCGAAATCACCCCTGAACACAAAAAATTCGCTGCCAACGAAATCACCCTAGAACACAAAACATTCCCTTTCAACGAAATCACCCGAGAACACAAAAAATTAGCTTCTAACGAAATGACTCCAGAGCACAGAAAATTCGCTTCCAACGAAATCACCCTAGAACACAAATAATTTCCTTTCAACAAAATCACCTGAGAACACAAAAAAGTCACGTCCAACGAAATTACCACAGAACAGAAAAAATTTGCTTCCATCGAAATCACCCGAGAACACAAAAAATTCTCTTCCAACGAAATCACGCTAGAACCCAAAAAATTAGCGTTCAATGAAATCACCCCTGAGCACAAAAAATTCTCTTCCAACGAAATGACTCCAGAGCACATAAAACACGAATCCAACGAAATGACCCCCTACTTAAAAAATTTGCTTCCATCGAAAAACCGGAGAACATAAAAAATTCGCTTACAACGAAATTACCCCAGAACATAAAAAAATCGCTTGCAACGAAATTTTCTGAGAACACAAATATTCGCTTCCAATGAAATCACACCAGAACACAAAAAATTCGCTTCCAACGAAATGACTCCAGAGCACAGAAAACACGCTTCCAACGAAATGACCCCCTACTTAAAAAATTCGCTTCCATCGAAAAAACCGGGGAACACAAAAATACGCTTCCAACGAAATTACCCCAGAACACAAAAAATTCGCTTGCAACGAAATCTCCTGAGAACAAAAATATTCGCTTCCAAAGAAATCACCCCAGAGCACAAAAAATTCGCTTTCAACGAAATCTTCTGAGAACACATATATTCGCTTCCAAAGAAATCACCCCAGAACAGAAAAAATTCGCTTCCAATGAAATGACTCCAGATCACAGAAAACACGCTTCCAATGAAATGACCCCCTATTTCAATAATTTGCTTCCATGGAAAAAACCGGAGAACACAAAAAATTAGCTTCCAACAAAATTACCCCAGAACACAAAAAATTCGCTTCCAACGAAATTTTCTGAGAACACAAATATTTGCTTCCAACGAAATCACTCCAGAACAAAAAAAATTCGCTTCCAGTGAAATTACTCCAGAGCACAGAAAATATGCTTTCAACAAAATGATCTCATACTTCAAAAATTTGCTTCCTTCGAAATCACCAGAGAACACAAAAAATTCGCTTCCAACGAAATGACTCCAGAGCACAGAAAACACGCTTCCAACGAAATGACCCCCTACTTAAAAAATTCGCTTCCATCGAAAAAACCGGAGAACACAAAAATACGCTTCCAACGAAATTACCCCAGAACACAAAAAATTCGCTTGCAACGAAATCTCCTGAGAACACAAATATTCGCTTCCAAAGCAATCACCCCAGAGCACAAAAAATTCGCTTTCAATGAAATCTTCTGAGAACACATATATTCGCTTCCAACGAAATCACCCCAGAACACAAAAAATTTGCTTCCAAAGAAATGACTCCAGATCACAGAAAACACGCTTCCAATGAAATGACCCCCTATTTCAATAATTTGCTTCCATTGAAAAAACCAGAGAACACAAAAAATTAGCTTCCTTCGAAATTACCCCAAAACACAAAAAATAGGCTTCCAACGAAATGAATCCAGAGCACAGAAAACAAGCTTCCAACGAAATGATTTCACACTTCAAAAATTTGCTTCCTTTGAAATAATCTGAGAAGACAAAAAATTCGCTTCCAACGAAATTACCTCAGAAGACAAAAATTTCTTTTCCAACGAAATCTCCTGAGGACACAAATATTTGTTTCCAATGAAATCACCCCAGAGCACAAAAAACTCGTTTCCAACAAAATGATTCCAGGGCTCAGAAAACACGCTTCCAACGAAATGACCCCCTACTTCAAAAATTTGCTTCCATCGAATAAACCAGATAACACAAAAAATTCTCTTCCAACGAGATTACCCCAGAAGACAAAAAATTCTTTTCCAACGAAATCTCCTGAGAACACAAATATTCGCTTCCAAAGAAACCATCCCAGAGCACAAAAAAATTCGCTTCCAACAAAAGCCCCCGATAACACAAAAAATTCACGTCCAAAGAAATTATCACAGAACAGAAAAAAATTTGCTTCCATCGAAATCACCCCAGAATAAAAAAAATTTGCTTCCAACGAAATCACGCTACAACACAAAAAATTAGCTTTTTCAACGAAATCACCCGAAAACACAAAATTTGCTTTCAAAGAAATCACCCGAGAACACAAAAAATTCGTTTCCAATGAAATCAGCCCAGAACACAAAAAATTCGCTTGCAATGAAATCTCCTGAGAACACAAATATTCGCTTCCAAAGAAATCGTCCCAGAGCACAAAAGAATCGCTTCCAACGAAATCACCCTAGAACGCAAAAATTCCCTTTCAATGAAATCACCCGAGAACACAAAAAATTCGCTTCCTACGAAATCACCCCAGAACACAAAAAGTTCCCTTCCAACGAAAGGACTCCAGAGCACAGAAAACAAGGTTCCAACGAAATGACCCCCTACTTCAAAAATTTGCTTCCATCGAAAAACCGGAGAAGATAAAAAATTCGCTTCCAAAGAAATTACCCCAGAACACAAAAAATTCGCTTCCAACGAAATTTTCTGAGAACACAAATATTCGCTTCCAACGAAATCACTCCAGAACAAAAAAAATTCGCTTCCAGCGAAATTACTCCAGAGCACAGAAAACATGCTTTCAACAAAATGATCTCATACTTCAAAAATTTGCTTCCTTTGAAATCACCAGAGAACACAAAAAATTCGCTTCCAGCGAAATTACTCCAGAGCACAGAAAACATGCTTTCAACAAAATGATCTCATACTTCAAAAATTCGCTTCCATCGAAAAAACCAGAGAACACAAAAATAGGCTTCCAACGAAATAACCCCAGAACACAAAAAATTCGCTTGCAACGAAGTCTCCTGAGAACACAAATATTCGCTTCCAAAGCAATCACCCCAGAGCACAAAAAATTCGCTTTCAAAGAAATCACCCGAGAACACAAAAAATTCGCTTCCAACGAAATCACACCAGAACACAAAAAATTCGCTTGCAATGAAATCTCCAGAGAACACAAATATTCGCTTCCAACGAAATCGTCCCAGAGCACAAAAGATTCGCTTCCAACGAAATCACCCTAGAACACAAAAATTCCCTTTCAATGAAATCACCCGAGAACACAAAAAATTCGCTTCCTACGAAATCACCCCAGAACACAAAAAGTTCCCTTCCAACGAAAGGACTCCAGAGCACAGAAAATAAGCTTCCAACGAAATGATCCCCTACTTAAAAAATTTGCTTCCATCGAAAAACCGGAGATCATAAAAAATTCGCTTCCAAAGAAATTACCCCAGAACACAAAAAATTCGCTTGCAACGAAATTTTCTGAGAACACAAATATTCGCTTCCAACGAAATCACCCCAGAACAAAAAAATTCGCTTGCAACGAAATTTTCTGAGAACACAAATATTCGCTTCCAACGAAATCACCCCAGAACACAAAAAATTCGCTTCCAACGAAATTACTCCAGAGCACAGAAAACATGCTTTCAACAAAATGATCTCATACTTCAAAAATTTGCTTCCATCAAAATCACCAGAGAACACAAAAAATTCGCTACCAACGAAATGACTCCAGAGTACAGACAACACGCTTCAAACGAAATTACCCCCTACTTAAAAAATTCGCTTCCATCGATAAAACTGGAGAACACAAAAATACGCTTCCAACGAAATTACCACAGAACACAAAAAATTCGCTTGCAACGAAATCTCCTGAGAACACAAATATTCGCTTCCAAAGAAATCACCCCAGAGCACAAAAAATTCGCTTTCAACGAAATCTCCTGAGAACACAAATATTCGCTTCCAAAGAAATCGTCCCAGAGCACAAAAGATTCGCTTCCAACGAAATCACCCTAGAACGCAAAAATTCCCTTTCAATGAAATCACCCGAGAACACAAAAAATTCGCTTCCTACGAAATCACCCCAGAACACAAATGTTCCCTTCCAACGAAAGGACTCCAGAGCACAGAAAACACGATTCCAACGAAATGTCCCCCTATTTCATATATTTGCTTCCATCGAAATCACCCAAGAACACAAAAAATTCACTTCCAACGAAATTACCCCAGAAGACAAAAATTTCTTTTCAAACGAAACTTCCTGAGAACACAAATATTCGCTTCCAACGAACTCACCCCAGAGCACAAAAAACTTGCTTCCAAAGAAATCACCCTAGAATAAAAAGATTCGATTTCAACGATATCACCTGAGAACACAAAAAATTCGCTTCCAATGAAATTACCCCAGAACACATAAAATTCGCATGCAACGAAATCTCCTGAGAACACATATAATCGCTTCCAACGCAATCACCCCAGAACACAAAAAATTCGCCTCCAATGAAATGACTACAGATCACAGAAAACACGCTTCCAATGAAATGACCCCCTATTTCAATAATTTGCTTCCATTGAAAAAACCGGAGAACACAAAAAATTAGCTTCCAACAAAATTACCCCAGAACACAAAAAATTCGCTTGCAACGAAATTTTCTGAGAACACAAATATTCGCTTCCAACGAAATCACTCCAGAACAAAAAAAATTCGCTTCCAGCGAAATTACTCCAGAGCACAGAAAAGATGCTTTCAACAAAATGATCTCATACTTCAAAAATTTGCTTCCATCGAAATCACCAGAGAACACAAAAAATTCGCTTCCAATGAAATGACTCCAGAGCACAGAAAACACGCTTCCAACGAAATGACCCCCTACTTAAAAATTCGCTTCCATCGAAAAAACCGGAGAACACAAAAAATACGCTTCCAACGAAATTACCCCAGAACACAAAAAATTCGCTTCCAATGAAATGACTCAAAATCACAGAAAACACGCTTCCAAAGAAACGACCCCCTAATTAAAAAATTTGCTTCCATCGAAAAAACCGGAGAACATAAAAAATTCGCTTCCAAAGAAGTGACTCCAGAGCACAGAAAACACGCTTCCAATGAAATGACCCCAGAAAACGAAAATTAAACTTCCAACGAAATCACCCTAGAACACAAAAAATTCGCATCCAACGAAATGTCTCCAGAGCACAGAAAGCACGCTTCCAATGAAATGACCCCAGAAAACAAAAATTTCGCTTCCATCGTAATCACCGCAAAACACAAAAATTCACATCCAACGAAAAGACTCCAGAGCACAGAAAATATGCTTTCAACGAAATGACCCCCTATTTCAAAAATTTGCTTCATTCAAAAAAACCGGAGACACAAAGAATTCGCCTCCAACGAAATCACCCCAGAACACAAAAAATTTGCTTCCAAAAAATTACTCTAGAGAACGGAAAACACCCTACCTACGAAAGAAACCCATACTTCAAAAAAATTCGCTTCCAACAAAATCACCCCAGAACAAAATCTTTTCCTTTCAACGAGATCACCCCAGAGCACAAAAAATTCAATTACAACGAAATTACCCCAGAACACAAGAAACACTCTTCCAACAAAATCACCCCAGAGCACAAAAAATTCGTTTCCAACGAAATTACCCCAGAACACAAAAAATTCGCTTCCAACGAAATCACCCCAGAGCACAAAAAATTTGCTTCCAACGAAATGACTCCATAGCTAGAAAACACGCTTCGAACAAAATGACCCCCTACTTCAAACATTTGCTTCCATCGAAATTACCCGAGAACACAAAAAATTCGCTTCCAATGAAATCTCCCCAGAACATAAAACATTCGCTTCCAACGAAATGACTCCTGAGCACAGAAAACACGCTTCTAACGAAATCACCCCATACTTAAAAATATTCTCGTCCAACGAAATTATCCCAGAGCAGAAAACATTTGCTTCCAACGAAATCACCCCAGAGTACAAAAAATTCGCTTGCAACGAAATCACCCTAAAGCACAAAAAATTCGATATCAACGAAATTACCCCAGGATAGAAAAAATTTGCTTCTATCGTAGTCACCACAGAGCACGAAATATTCATTCCCAATGTAATCACATGAGAGCACAAAAAATTCACTTCCAACGAAATCACGCTAGAACACAAAAAATTAGCTTTTTCAACGAAATCACCCGAGCACACAAAAAATTCGCTTCCAATGAAATCACCCCAGAGCACAAAAAATTCGCTTGCAATGAAATCTCCTGAGAACATAAATGTTCGCTTCCAACGAAAGGACTCCAGAGCACAGAAAACACGCTTCCAACGAAATCACCCCAAAACACAAAACATTGTCTTCTAACGGAATTACATCAGAACACAAACATTCGCTTCCAAAGATATCATCCCAGAGCACAAAACATTCGCTTCCAACGAAATTACCCCAGAACACAAAAAATTCTTTTCAACGAAATCTCCTGAGAACACAAATATTCGCTTTCAAGGAAATCATCCCAGAGCACAAAAAAATTCGCTTTCTACGAAATCAACCTAGAACACAAAAAATTCCCTTTCAACGAAATCATCTGATAACACAAAAATTCATGTCCAGCGAAATTATCACAGAACAGAAAAAATTCTCTTCCAACGAAAATTAGCTTTCAATGAAATCACCCCAGAGCACAAAAAATTCCCTTCGAACGAAATGACTCCATCGAAAACCCGGAGAACATAAAAAATTCGCTTCCCACGAAATTACCCCAGAACACAAAAAATTCGCTTGCAACGAAATCTTCTGAGAACACATATATTTGCTTCCAACGAAATCACCCCAGAACATAAAAAATTCGCTTCCAATAAAATGACTCCAGAGCACAGAAAACACGCTTCCAACGAAATGACCCCCTAATTCCAAAATTTGCTTCCATCGAAAAAACCGGAGAACATAAAAAATTCGCTTCCAACGAAATGACTCCAGAGCACAGAAAACACGCTTCCAATGAAATGACCCCAGAAAACAAAAATTTCGTTTCCAACGAAATCACCCTAGCACATAAAAAATTTGCTTCCATTGAAATCACCGCAAAACACAAAAATTCACCTCCAATGAAAAGACTCCAAAGCACAGAAAACACGCTTCCAACGAAATGACCACCTACTTGAAAAATTTTCTTCCATCGAAACAACCAGCGAACACAAAAAATTAGCTTCCAATGAAATTACACCAAAACACAGAAAATTAGCTTGCAACGAAATCTCCTGAGAACACAAATATTCGCTTCCGACGAAAACCGAAGAACACAAAAAATTCGCATCCAAAAAAATTAACCCAGAATAGAAAAAAATTACTTCCAACTGAATCAACCCAGAGCACAAAAAATTCCCTTCCAACAAAATCACCCAAGAACACAAATATTGGCTTCCAACGAAATTACCCCAGAACTGAATAAAATCACCTGAGTACGCATATATTTGCTAACAACGAAATTACCCCAGAACAGAAAAAATTTGCTTCCATCGAAATCACCCCAGAACATAAAAATTTCGCTTCCATCGAAATCACCCCAGAACACAAAACTTTGCTTCCAAAGAAATCACCCCAGAACACAAAAATTCGCTTCCAACAAAATCACCCCAGAACACAAAAAATTTGCTCCCAAAGAAATCACCGCAGAACACAAAAATTTCGCTTCCAACGAAATGACTCCAGAACACAGAAAAAACGCTACCAACGGAATCACTCGAGAACACAAATAATTCGCTTCCAACGAAATCATCCTAGAACACAAAAAATTCGCATCCAACGAAATGACTCCAGAGCACAGAAAACACACTTCCAATGAAATGACCCCAGAAAACAAAAATTTCGCTTCCATCGAAATCACCGCAAAACACAAAAATTCACATCGAACGAAAAGACTCCAGAACACAGAAAAAACGCTACCAACGAACTCACCCGAGAACACAAAAAATTTGCTTCCAACGAAATCATCCTAGAACACAAAAAATTCGCATCCAACGAAATGACTCCAGAGCACAGAAAACACGCTTCCAGTGAAATGACCCTAGAAAACAAAAATTTCGCTTCCATCGAAATCACCGAAAAACACAAAAATTCACGTCCAACCAAAAGACTCCAGAGCACGTAAAAAAACACGCTTCCAACGAAATGACCCCCTATTTCAAAAATTTGCTTCATTCGAAAAAACCGGAGACACAAAGAATTCGCCTTCCACGAAATCACCCCAGAACACAAAAAATTCGCTTCCAACGATATTGCCCCAGAAGAAAAAAAATTTGCTTCCAACGAAATCTCCTAAGAACACAAATATTCGCTTCCAAAGAAATCACCCTTAGCACAAAAAATTTGCTTCCAAAGAAATCACCCCAGAGTACAAAAATTCCCTTCCAACAAAATCACCCAAGAACACAAATATTGGCTTCCAACGAAATCACCCCAGAACACAAAAAATTCGCTTCTAACGAAATCACCCTAGAACACAAAAATTCCCTTTCAAAGAAATCACCAGAGAACAAAAAAAAATTCGCTTCCAACGAAATCACCCCAGTGAACAAAAATTTCGCTTCCAAAGAGTTGACTCCAGAGCACAGAAAACACGATTCCAAAGAAATGATCCCCTACTTCAAAAATTTGCTTCCATTGAAAAGACAGGAGAACACAAAAAATTCTCTTCCAACAATATTACCCCAGAGACAAAAAAATTCTTTTCCAACGAAATCTCGTGAGAACACAAATATTCGCTTCCAAAGATATCATCCCAGAGAACAAAAAATTCGATTCCAACGAAATTACCCAAGATTAAAAGAAATTCCTTCCAACGAAATCACCCCAGAGCACAAAAAAGTCATTTCCAACGAAATGACTCCAGGGCACAGAAAGCACGCTTCCAACGAAATTACCCCGTACTTCAAAAATTTGTTTCCATCGAAATCACCTGAGAACACAAAAAATTCACTTCCAACGAAATCACCCCAGAACACAAAAAATTCGCTTGCAACGAAATCTCCTGAGAACACAAATATTCGCTTCCAGCGAAATCACACCAAAGCACAAAAAATTCGCATCCAACGAAATGACTCCAGAGCACAGAAAACACGCTTGCAACGAAAAGACCCCCTACCTCAAAAATTTGCTTCCTTCGAATAAACCGGAGAACACAAAAAATTCTCTTCCAACGAGATTACCCCAGAAGACAAAAAATTCTTTTCCAATGAGATCTCCTGAGAACACAAATATTCGCTTCCAAAGAAATCATCCCAGAGCACAAAAAAAATTCGCTTCCAACGAAAGCACCCGATAACACAAAAAATTCACGTCCAACGAAATTATCACAGAACAGAAAAAAATTTGCTTTTATCGAAATCACCCCAGAATAAAAAAAATTTGCTTCCAACGAAATGACGCTAGAACACAAAAAATTAGCTTTTTCAACGAAATCACCCGAAAACACAAAATTTCCTTTCAAAGAAATCACCCGAGAACACAAAAAATTCGCCTCCAATGAAATCACCCCAGAACACAAAAAATTTGCTTGCAATGAAATCTCCTGAGAACACAAATATTCGCTTCCAACGAAATCGTCCCAGAGCACAAAAAATTCGCTTCCAACGAAATTACCCTAGAACACAAAAATTCCCTTTCAATGAAATCACCCAAGAACACAAAAAATTCGCTTCCAACGAAAACACCATAGAACAAAAAAAAATCGCTTCCTTCGAATTCACCACAGAAGACAAAAAATTCTCTTCCAATGATATTACCCCAGAAGACAAAAACTTCTTTTCCAACGAAATCTCGTGAGAACACAAATATTCGCTTCCAAAGATATCATCCCAGAGCACAAAAAATTCCCTTCGAACGAAATCACCCAAGAGCACGAAAAATTCGCTTCCAAAGAAATGACTCCAGAGCACAGAAAACACGCTTCCAATGATATGACCCCATACTTCAAAAATTTGCTTCCATCGAAATCACCCCTGAACACAAAAAATTCGCTGCCAACGAAATCACCCTAGAACACAAAACATTCCCTTTCAACGAAATCACCCGAGAACACAAAAAATTAGCTTCTAACGAAATGACTCCAGAGCACAGAAAATTCGCTTCCAACGAAATCACCCTAGAACACAAATAATTTCCTTTCAACAAAATCACCTGAGAACACAAAAAAGTCACGTCCAACGAAATTACCACAGAACAGAAAAAATTTGCTTCCATCGAAATCACCCGAGAACACAAAAAATTCTCTTCCAACGAAATCACGCTAGAACCCAAAAAATTAGCGTTCAATGAAATCACCCCTGAGCACAAAAAATTCTCTTCCAACGAAATGACTCCAGAGCACATAAAACACGAATCCAACGAAATGACCCCCTACTTAAAAAATTTGCTTCCATCGAAAAACCGGAGAACATAAAAAATTCGCTTACAACGAAATTACCCCAGAACATAAAAAAATCGCTTGCAACGAAATTTTCTGAGAACACAAATATTCGCTTCCAATGAAATCACACCAGAACACAAAAAATTCGCTTCCAACGAAATGACTCCAGAGCACAGAAAATACGCTTCCAACGAAATGACCCCCTACTTAAAAAATTCGCTTCCATCGAAAAAACCGGAGAACACAAAAATACGCTTCCAACGAAATTACCCCAGAACACAAAAAATTTGCTTGCAACGAAATCTCCTGAGAACACAAATATTCGCTTCCAAAGAAATCACACCAGAGCACAAAAAATTCGCTTTCAACGAAATCTTCTGAGAACACATATATTCGCTTCCAAAGAAATCACCCCAGAACAGAAAAAATTCGCTTCCAATGAAATGACTCCAGATCACAGAAAACACGCTTCCAATGAAATGACCCCCTATTTCAATAATTTGCTTCCATTGAAAAAACCGGAGAACACAAAAAATTAGCTTCCAACAAAATTACCCCAGAACACAAAAAATTCGCTTCCAACGAAATTTTCTGAGAACACAAATATTTGCTTCCAACGAAATCACTCCAGAACAAAAAAAATTCCCTTCCAACGAAATGACTCCAGAGCACAGAAAACACGATCCCAACGAAATGACCCCCTACTTCAAAAATTTGCTTCTATCGAAAAACCAGAGAACATAAAAAGTTGCTTTCAAAGAAATAACCCCAGAACACTAAAAATTTACTTGCAACGAAATTTTCTGAGAACACAAATATTCGCTTCCAACGAAATCACCCCAGAACACAAAAACTTCGCTTCCAACGAAATTACTCCTGAGCACAGAAAACACGCTTCCAACGAAATAATCCCTTACTTCAAAAATTTGCTACCATCGATATCACCCGAGAACACAAAAAATTCGCTTCCAACGAAATGACTCCAGAGGACAGAAAACACACTTCCAACGAAATGACCCCCTACTTAAAAAATTCGCTTCCATCGAAAAAACCGGAGAACACAAAAATACGCTTCCAACGAAATTACCCCAGAACACAAAAATTCACTTTCAACGAAATCACTCGAGAACACAAAAAATTCGCTTCCAACGAAATCACCCCAGAGCACAAAAAATCGCTTCCAACGAAAACACCCTAGAACATAAAAATTCGCTTCCATCGAAATCACTACAGAAGCCAAAAAACTCGCTTCCAACCAAATCACCCCAGAGCAGAAAAATATTCACTTCCAACGAAATCACCCTAGAACACAAAAAATTCGCTTCCAACAAAATCACCCCAGGGCACGAAAAATTCGCTTCCAAAGAAATCACTCGTGAGCACAGAAAACACGCTTCCAACGATATGACCCCATTCTTCAAAAATTTGCTTCCATCAAAATCACCCGAGAACACAAAAAATTCGTTTCCAATGAAATCACCCCAGAACACAAAAAATTCGCTTGCAATGAAATCTCCTGAGAACACAAATATTCGCTTCCAAAGAAATCGTCCCAGAGCACAAAAGATTCGCTTCCAACGAAATCACCCTAGAACGCAAAAATTCCCTTTCAATGAAATCACCCGAGAACACAAAAAATTCGCTTCCTACGAAATCACCCCAGAACACAAAAAGTTCCCTTCCAACGAAAGGACTCCAGAGCACAGAAAATAAGCTTCCAACGAAATGATCCCCTACTTAAAAAATTTGCTTCCATCGAAAAACCGGAGATCATAAAAAATTCGCTTCCAAAGAAATTACCCCAGAACACAAAAAATTCGCTTGCAACGAAATTTTCTGAGAACACAAATATTCGCTTCCAACGAAATCACCCCAGAACAAAAAAATTCGCTTGCAACGAAATTTTCTGAGAACACAAATATTCGCTTCCAACGAAATCACCCCAGAACACAAAAAATTCGCTTCCAACGAAATTACTCCAGAGCACAGAAAACATGCTTTCAACAAAATGATCTCATACTTCAAAAATTTGCTTCCATCAAAATCACCAGAGAACACAAAAAATTCGCTACCAACGAAATGACTCCAGAGCACAGACAACACGCTTCAAACGAAATTACCCCCTACTTAAAAAATTCGCTTCCATCGATAAAACTGGAGAACACAAAAATACGCTTCCAACGAAATTACCCCAGAACACAAAAAATTCGCTTGCAACGAAATCTCCTGAGAACACAAATATTCGCTTCCAAAGAAATCACCCCAGAGCACAAAAAATTCGCTTTCAACGAAATCTCCTGAGAACACAAATATTCGCTTCCAAAGAAATCGTCCCAGAGCACAAAAGATTCGCTTCCAACGAAATCACCCTAGAACGCAAAAATTCCCTTTCAATGAAATCACCCGAGAACACAAAAAATTCGCTTCCTACGAAATCACCCCAGAACACAAATGTTCCCTTCCAACGAAAGGACTCCAGAGCACAGAAAACACGATTCCAACGAAATGTCCCCCTATTTCATATATTTGCTTCCATCGAAATCACCCAAGAACACAAAAAATTCACTTCCAACGAAATTACCCCAGAAGACAAAAATTTCTTTTCAAACGAAACTTCATGAGAACACAAATATTCGCTTCCAACGAACTCACCCCAGAGCACAAAAAACTTGCTTCCAAAGAAATCACCCTAGAATAAAAAGATTCGATTTCAACGATATCACCTGAGAACACAAAAAATTCGCTTCCAATGAAATCACCCCAGAGCACAAAAAATTCGCTTTCAACGAAATCTTCTGAGAACACATATATTCGCTTCCAACGAAATCACCCCAGAACACAAAAAATTCGCTTCCAAAGAAATGACTCCAGATCACAGAAAACACGCTTCCAATGAAATGACCCCCTATTTCAATAATTTGCTTCCATTGACAAAACAAGAGAACACAAAAAATTAGCTTCCACCGAAATTACCCCAGAACACAAAAAATAGGCTTCCAACGAAATGAATCCAGAGCACAGAAAACAAGCTTCCAACGAAATGATCCCATACATCAAAAATTTGCTTCCATTGAAATAATCTGAGAACACAAAAAATTCGCTTCCAACGAAATTACCTCAGAAGACAAAAATTTCTTTTCCAACGAAATCTCCTGAGGACACAAATATTTGTTTCCAATGAAATCACCCCAGAGCACAAAAAACTCGTTTCCAACGAAATGATTCCAGGGCTCAGAAAACACGCTTCCAACGAAATGACCCCCTACTTCAAAAATTTGCTTCCATCGAATAAACCGGAGAACACAAAAAATTCTCTTCCAACGAGATTACCCCAGAAGACAAATAATTCTTTTCCAACGAAATCTCCTGAGAACACAAACATTCGTTTCCAAAGAAACCATCCCAGAGCACAAAAAAATTCGCTTCCAACAAAAGCCCCCGATAACACAAAAAATTCAAGTCCAAAGAAATTCTCACAGAACAGAAAAAAATTTGCTTCCATCGAAATCACCCCAGAATAAAAAAAAATTGCTTCCAACGAAATCACGCTACAACACAAAAAATTAGCTCTTTCAACGAAATCACCCGAAAACACAAAATTTCCTTTCAAAGAAATCACAAGAGAACACAAAAATTCGCTTCCAACAAAATCACCCCAGAGTACAAAAAATTCGCTTCCAACGAAATGACTAAAGGGCACAGAAAACACGCTTCCAACGAAATGACCCCTTACTTCAAAAATTTGCTTCCATCAAAAAAACCAGAGAACACAAAAAATTCTCTTCCAACGATATTACCCCAGAAGACAAAAAATTCTTTTCCAACGAAAACTCCTGAGAACACAAATATTTGCTTCCAAAGATATCATCCCAGAGCACAAAAAATTCGCTTCCAACGAAATAACCCTATAACACAAAAATTCCCTTTCAACGAAATCAACCGAGAACACAAAAATTTCGCTTCCAACAAAATCACCCCAGAGCACAAAAAATTCGCTTCCAACGAAATCAACCTAGAACAAAAAAATACGCTTCCATCGAAATCACCACAGAAGACAAAAAATTCGCTTCCAACCAAATCACCCCAGAGCAGAAATAATTCACTTCCAACGAAATCACCCGAGAACACAAAAAATTCGTTTCCAACGATATGACCCCATACTTCAAAAATTTGCTTCCATCAAAATCACCCGAGAACAGAAAAAATTCGCTTCCAACGAAATCACCCCACAGCACAAAAAATTCGCTTCCAACGAAATGAATCCAGAGTACAGAAAACCCGCTTACAACGAAATGACCACCACTTCAAAAATTTTTTTCCATCGAAATCAACCCAGAACACAAAAAATTCGCTTCCAACGAATTTATCACAGAACACAAAAAATTCTTTTCCAATGAAATCTCCTGAGAGCACAAATATTCGCTTCCAAAAATATCATCCCAGAGCATAAAAAATTCGCTTCCAACGAAATCACCGTAGAACATAAAATATTCGCTCCATTGAAATCACCACAGAAGACAAAAAATTCGCTTCCAACCAAATCACCCCAGAGCAAAAAAATTCGCTGCCAACGAAATGACTCCAGAGCACAGAAAACACAGTTCCAACGAAATGACCGCCTACTTAAAAAATTTGCTTCCATCGAAAAACCCGTAGAATACAAAAAATTCGCTTCCAACGAAATTGACCCAAAACACAAAAAAATTGCTTCCAACGAAATCTCCTGGGAACACAAATATTCGCTTCCAAAGAAATCATCCCAAAACACAAAAAATTCCCTTTCAACGAAATCACTCGAGAACACAAAAAATTCACGTCCAACGAAATTACCACAGAACAGAAAATATTTGCTTCCATCGAAATAACCCCAGAACACAAAAAATTCGCTTCCAACGAAATCACGCTAGAACACAAAAAAATTAGCTTAAAATGAAATCACCCCAGAGCACAAAAAATTCCCTTCCAAGGAAATGACTCCAGAGCACATAAACCATGATTCCAACGAAATGACCCTCTACTTAAAAAATTTGCTGCCATCGAAAAACCGGAGAACATAAAAAATTCGCTTCCAAAGAAATTACCCCAGAACACAAAAAATTCGCTTGCAACGAAATTTTCTGAGAACACACATATTCGCTTTCAACGAAAGCACACCAGAACACAAAAAATTCGCTTCCAACGAAATGACTCCAGGGCACAGAAAACACGCTTACAATGAATTGACCCCATATTTGAAAAATTTGCTTCCATCGAAATCACCCGAGAACACAAAAAATTCGCTTCCAATGAAATTACCCCAGAACAGAATGAATTCGCTTCCAACGAAATCTCCTGGGAACACAAATATTCGCTTCCAAAGAAATCATCCTAGAGCACAAAAAAATTCGCTTCCCACGAAATCACACTAGAACACAAAAATTAGCTTTCAATGAAATCACCCGAGAACACAAAAAATTGGCTTCCAACAAAATCCCCCCAGAGCACAAAAAATTCCCTTCCAACGAAATGACTCCAGAGCACAGAAAACACGATCCCAACGAAATGACCCCCTACTTCAAAAATTTGCTTCTATCGAAAAACCAGAGAACATAAAAAAGTTGCTTCCAAAGAAATAACCCCAGAACACTAAAAATTTACTTGCAACGAAATTTTCTGAGAACACAAATATTCGCTTCCAACGAAATCACCCCAGAACACAAAAACTTCGCTTCCAACGAAATTACTCCTGAGCACAGAAAACACGCTTCCAACGAAATAATCCCTTACTTCAAAAATTTGCTACCATCGATATCACCCGAGAACACAAAAAATTCGCTTCCAACGAAATGACTCCAGAGGACAGAAAACACACTTCCAACGAAATGACCCCCTACTTAAAAAATTCGCTTCCATCGAAAAAACCGGAGAACACAAAAATACGCTTCCAACGAAATTACCCCAGAACACAAAAATTCACTTTCAACGAAATCACTCGAGAACACAAAAAATTCGCTTCCAACGAAATCACCCCAGAGCACAAAAAATCGCTTCCAACGAAAACACCCTAGAACATAAAAATTCGCTTCCATCGAAATCACTACAGAAGCCAAAAAACTCGCTTCCAACCAAATCACCCCAGAGCAGAAAAATATTCACTTCCAACGAAATCACCCTAGAACACAAAAAATTCGCTTCCAACAAAATCACCCCAGGGCACGAAAAATTCGCTTCCAAAGAAATCACTCCTGAGCACAGAAAACACGCTTCCAACGATATGACCCCATTCTTCAAAAATTTGCTTCCATCGAAATCACCTGAGAACACAAAAAATTCTCTTTCAAAGATATTACCCCAGAAGACAAAAAATTCTGAGAACACAAATATTCTCTTCCAAAGATATCCTCCTAGAGCACAAAAAATTCGCTTCCAACAATAACACGCCAGAGCACAAAAAATTCGCTTCGAACGAAATGACTCCAGAGCACAGAAAACACGCTTCCAACAAAATGACCCCCTATTTCAAAAATTTGCTTCCATCGAAATCAACCGAGAACACAAAAAATTCTCTTCCAACGATATTACCCCAGAAGACAAAAAATTCTTTTCCAACAAAATCTCCTGAGAGCACAAATATTTGCTTCCAAAGATATCATTCAAGAGCAAAAAATTCGCTTTGAACGAAATCACCCTAGAGTACGAAAAATTCACTTCCAAAGAAATGACTCCAGAGCACCAAAAACATGCTTCCAACGATATGACCCCATATTTCAAAAATTTGCTTCCATCGAAATCACCCGAGAACACAAAAATTTCGCTTCCAACGAAATTACCCAGAACACAAAAAATCGCTTCCGACGAAATTTCCTGGGAACACAATATCTGCTTCCAAAGAAATCATCACAGAGCACAAAAAAATTCGCTTCCAACGAAATCACCCTAGAACACAAAATATTCCCTTTCAACGAAATCACCCGAGAACACAAAAAATTCACGTCCAACGAAATTACCACAGAACAGAAATTATTTGCTTCCATCGAAATCACCCCAGAACACAAAAAATTCGCTTCTAATGAAATCACGCTAGAACACAAAAATTAGCTTTCAATGAAATCACCCGAGAATACAAAAAATAGGCTTCCAACAAAATCACCCCAGAGCACGAAAAATTCCCTTCCAACGAAATGACTCCAGAGCACAGAAAACACGATTCCAACGAAATGACCCCCTACTTCAAAAACTTGCTTCCATCGAAAAACCGGAGAATATAAAAAATTCGCTTCCAACGAAATAACCCCAGAACACAAAAAATTTGCTTGCAACAAAATTACCCCAGAGCACAAAAAATTAGCTTCCAACGAAATTACCCCAGAGCACAGAAAACATGCTTCCAACGAAATGAACCCTTACTTCAAAAATTTGCTTCCATCGAAATCACCCGAGAACACAAAAAATTCGCTTCCAACGAAATGACTCCAGAGCACAGAAAACACACTTCCAACGAAATGACCCCCTACTTAAAAAATTCGCTTCCATCGAAAAAACCGGAGAACACAAAAATATGCTTCCAACGAAATTACCCCAGAACACAAAAATTCCCTTTAAACGAAATCACACGAGAACAGAAAAAATTCGCTTCCAACTAAATCACCCCAGAGCACAAAAAATTCGCTTCCAACGAAATCACCCTAGAACATAAAAAATTCGCTTCCATCGAAATCACCACAGAAGACAAAAAATTCGCTTCCAACCAAATCACCCCAGAGCAGAAAAAACTTCACTTCCAAGGAAATCACCCTAGAACACAAAAAATTCCCTTTCAAATAAATCACCAAAGAACACAAAAAATACACGTCCAATGAAATTCCCACAGAACAGAAAAAATTTGCTTCCAACGAAATCAACCCAGAACACAAAAACTTCGCTTCCAACGAAACAACGCTAAAACACAAAAAATTAGCTTTCAAAGAAATCACCCGAGAAGACAAAAAATTGGCGTCCAACGAAATCACCCCAGAGCAAAAAAAATTCACTTCCAATGAAATGACTCCACAGCACAGACAACATGCTTCCAATGAAATGACCCTAGAACACAAAAAAAATTGCTTCCAATGAAATCACCCTAGAACATAAAAAATTCCTTTTCAACGAAATCACACGAGAACACAAAAAATTCGCTTCCAACGAAATTACCCAAGAACACAACAAATTCGCTTGTAATGAAATCTCCCGAGAACACAAATATTCGATTCCAAGGAAATCACCCCAGAGCACAAAAAATTCACTTCCAAAGAAATGACTCCAGATCATAGAAAACACGCTTCCAACGAAATGACCTCGTACTTCAAAAATTTGCTACCATCGAAATCACCCCAGAACACAAAAAATTCGCTTCCAACAAAATCACCCCAGAACACAAAAAATTCGCTTCCATGAAATCACCCCAGAACACAAAAAATTCGCTTCCAACGAAATGATTCCAGAGCACAGAAAACACACTTCCAATGAAATGACCCCCTGCTTCAAAAATTTGCTTCCATCGAAAAAACCGGAGAAAACAAAATATTCGCTTCCAACGAAATTACCCGAGAACACAAAAAAATTCGCTTGCAACGAAATCTTCTGAGAACACGAATATTCGCTTCCAACGAAATCTCCCCAGAACACAAAAAATTTGCTTCCAACGAAATTGCTCCAGAGCACAGAAAACACGCATACAAAGAAATGACCCCCTACATCAAAAATTTGCTTACATCGAAAAAACCGAACAACATAAAA